>NC_039283.1:23136385-23436385 GCF_003368295.1 Carassius auratus
CAATTTTGGTTTTGTCTATACTACTAGCTACTATATGACTGGGTTAAATAGAATTGCACTACTAAAAAGAGACTAAAATACAATTTTCATTGACTTAAACTAGACTAAATATCATCAGTTTTTGTTTACTAAAACTAGATGAAAAAAGTAATGGATAATTCTTACTAAAATAAGACTAAATTGTTCAGACTTTTAGATGACTGAAACTTGACTAGATTTAAGACTATGAACGTGACTAAAACTAATAAAAACTAAAATGACAGCTTCACACGAAGACTAGACTAAAATTAAAATTAAAACAGGCCGCCAAAAACAACACTAGTCTGAAGCACAGAGCTGACAAAATGGAAGAAATTCAAACATCAATAGCCTGGCATTTCTAGGGTTGTATTTCTAGGGTTTATTGGGTAATTCGAGTTGGAGTAGTGGCCATATGCTCCATGTGATGTCAGTGGATCTGCTACAGAACCTTGACAAGGAAACAGGTGAAAGAGAACAGACTCACTTGTCGAATGCATTTCATGCCATCTGGTCCTTGTTGTAAATAAAATGACTCATACATGACTTTAGCTTGGACAAATTTCACATTGCAAAGCACAACACACATTAGAGTGAAGCTCAATACATATTAAACCTAGATAAGCTAATACTGTCTTCAAGTCACAGAGTGATTATAATTACACACAAGAACACCATAAAAAAGACATAATTACCATTGGGAATTGTCCAAGTTGGAGGCATGTCGATTAAAGATGGATGCTTTCGAAGCACTGCCTCATGACACTTCAAAGCCTTTGTGATTCTTTTGTTTTGAACCAGTGGTTTGGATCATGCCTTAAAATGCCAAAGGCACGAGATTTCAATAAATAATATTTTGTTGCATCATAACATATTTGAAACATTTCAAAATATCAATGGCTTACCGTAAGGGATGAACTCGGTGTAACCATAAACCAGTGTCTACATGATCTCAGATCAGTTTTATAATGTAGATGTTTTTAATGCCACAAAACAACAGACTAGTTAGTTGTCTGAAGAAATGACTGAATGAAATTATATTAATCATAACTGTGAATCCTGAATGTACAGGGTTTTTCTTTTTTCTTTTAGTGGACTGTTGCAGAAGAATAGTGATAAAGCTATCAATTAATACTCATTTTACAAAAAAAAATGCTCAATAATTTGTTTTTGTTCAGCCAAAACATCACAATATGTTAAAAATATATTGTGATGTTTGGGCAGAAAAAAAATATGCATTGACCATTTTTTGTATTTGTTCAAGTAATTTGTATTTATTAAGAATAGCTCTATGCTACATTTAAGTCATGTATGGTATTCCTTAATATTCCTTGACTTAATATTTCCAAATTTAGATCATAAATACTTTGTCTGATGCCTAGAAGATGCCAGCATGCCAGCATTTTGCAAAACTATCAGCAGCTTTTATAATTATTATGAATTGTGGACAAATAGAATTTTACATTCTTAAAAGAAAATATTTATCATATATTTCGGCACCATGTTCAACCACGTCAATTAACATGGATGATTTCATGAGTTTCCAAACTGGTCAACATCAAGTGACATTCAACTGCACTTTTGCAAGTAAGTGGTTTGAAACAGAAACATACTATGAGTTGAATAGAACATAGTATGGGAGTAGGAACTTCCCAGCATGACTTGAAGCCAGCAGCTGAAACCAGTTTGCAATCCATGTCTACTTTTACCCAGATGGCAATCAGTCTAGCATTCTAGACTGAAAATATAAGGCTTGTTAGTGCCAATCAATGCCTCAACTCTTGGGTAGCAAGCCATTCTAGATGCTACAGAGCTAGCTGCAGGGTTTACAAACAGCAAGAGATTTAGTAGCCTAGCCAATCAAGGACACTATCCCAAGTTTCTGCAACCCTTCCAACTGACACTTTCCAGCAAGGACACCGCTAATAACCTCAACTCACCACTTTTCACTTTTCATCTGAAGCCAGACTTTCTCTTCAGCTGCTAATCTGGATTTGTGTGGTGGAGTTGTGTCTCTTATTGTATGATAAAGAAGGGGGATTTATACAATGACTTTAAAAGAGCTGAACCTCTCTGGCCTATTTTTCACTACATTGTGCTCCGAGGAAAAGAGAGCTGGTGACTTCAGATTGTAGTAAGTGCTACCAAAGAGGGTGAAAAGATTACATGTTTCCTTTCTTCCCAAATCCCAAGATAATTAGTCTTTGCCGGGGTTTTTTTTATGTCTGATGTACTGCTGTGGGGGTTTGCATGACTTTTAAAAACAAGCACGAATAGATGATGATCCACAGCAATGGCCTGCCATGGAGATAATGAGAAAGTCACTTCCTATTGCAAGCTGTGAAAAAGATAGTTTAATTACGTTGCCATTTTTAATTGAACATGAATTATTTAAAATCTGAGCATTAATGAAGTGGCACAAATATCATCGTGTAGACGAAAACCCTGTCATTTGACATGACTGCACAATATCATCTCACAGTCTCCAAAAATAATTTCTTAGAAGATATTTTGCATGCTTAGATGCAGTTATTTTACTTGATAACAATAATAATAATAATTGTGAATCTTTTTCTGTAAAACTGCTGGTGGCACTTTACAACAGTGTCCTATTCATTAATGTCAGTTAATGCAATATCTAACATTAAATAATTCATAACTGAACAACATTTATACATTTTCATTCATGTTAATTCTACATAAAGTAATAAACTAAACATTGCATAAGTTATCAATACATTGTATAAATAAAATCTTAATTCATAACATAACGTGCATATACAGTACACACACACATATACACACACACATTGACAAATATTTAATTTTCAAATTGTAAAACTAGAAATTGTTAAGTGTAAAAATACAATGTCAACATTTATTTAAAAATATAAATAAATACACAAAATTATTAAATGTAGTAAAAAAATAATAAAAAAAAACTATCATGGTACCAGAGGCATTAAGTAATGCTTCCTCTATAAGAAGGAACAACAATATCGGTTGTATCTACAAACAATACCGATACAACACCTTACAAAATAATTTTGAGATTCGGACACAGAGAGATAAACCACAGCAAGCAGCATAGTCAAAATGATTCCCTGAACAGACTCTTTTAAGTAATTTCTGTGTAGTGTATCAAAGAATGATTAGACTGATCTGTTGTTATATGATGTGTAGTTAAAGCAGGGCTGCACAATTAATCACATTTCTAATCACGATTACAATTATGGATGCCACAATTATGTAATCGTCCAAAATGGCAAATAATTGTTCAAAGTCAACTTATGTTATTCTGCGTGCTTAAGATGCATTTTTTCTTTCTTTATACATGATATCTTAAGAGTTTTACATAATAAGATATTACATAATAAAGAGGGTTAAACTACTTATATGGGAATTTCTCCCAGAAAAGCGCGCCCACGCACACGCATCGACCAGCGAGAGCAAGAGCGTGCCTGTCAACGTACTGAAAGATGGACCGGTCCCAGTTATAAAAGATCCTGGTCATGATTTGGTACTGCAAACAATATCTCTGTTGTATTGACAATCAGTACTCGTCACTCTTTAGCTCCACCCACGGCTTAGCTATTTGGCTATTTTCGGAGAGATTCGGAAAGCTGTATTTTTCTTTTATAAATATAATAAAAATAAAGACTATTTGGAGATATGAAGGATGCAATACCCTAGTCAGGAAGTCTAGACTTAAACTACAGAGCAAAAATAATCAAAAAAAAGCTTCACCAGCAACAAATTCCACATAATGCATCCTTCCTATTCTGAATAAATCAAGTAGTCATTTGTAAATCAGATGTAAACCACATACAAAAGTAAATCCCAGAACTTTGTGTACTTTATTATGCTCTTTAAGCATACACATCTAAGGAGGAACATTATCATTCTAAACATGTGAAAAAATACAAAAATAATAGCGCCATTTGCAAGCAGAAAAGTTTCTCATCAAAGCGCTACTCAAGATCCACAGACAGCAAGTGCACAAGCTCACCAACTGGACTAAACCTCAAACAGCATGTAAGACGAAGTGGAATTAAAGCAGCTGCTGAGTTGAGAGACTGGATTGACAGACATGTATTTAGCCTCTGGCTGTTTCTCAAATGCTTCTTTGCATACTTTAAAAGGTCTCTTAATAAATAATCCCCACAAGGAGGTGCCCCCTGCCTCTACGCTAACTATTTCACAGTCTTAACTAAACCACAAATACATTTGGTCATCTAAAACCAACTCTTTCGTGTCAATCACTCTCTGCAGGGAGGTAACTTTCCTTTTAATAGTAGCTATTTTTTCTTTATAGGCGGACAGTTTATGCTGAAATCCTCAGCAGGCGCTCAAGCTTTGACCATTTCACATGTCCAACTGCTTTTTTTTTATGCAGAAATCAACTGACTAAAGAAACAACATGGGCATTTCCACACCTGCAGAGATGATTTTTGTATTAGAAAAAAAAACTGAAATAAATAAATAAACCTCCATCAGAATTTTTGATGCCAACAGTTGGGATTTTGTCAGTGAAAACTAATGTACACTGGCATAAGCTGGCCACTCACATTTTTGCTGTCAAACTAAGCTGATTACCTGTCATAATAGTGTAGAAAGAGCCTGGCCTGACAACCTGCTTATGAAACAACCGTGTGGAGTGGCTGGAAGCTCTTCCATCCATGCAAACCTGAGACAGCAAGTGAGACAGCACATTTAACTGTTATTAAAGACCATTAGACAGCAAATTGTATGGAAATCGGCATACCACAACTAAATATCAACATTTCTCATGCATGTCCACCTAATCAATAATTTGTCAGATTGGTCCATCCACTGAGAGAGTGTGTACGAGTTGGCCAATCTGGTTCCTTCCATTTAAAGTTAACATTTTCAGTAAAGGGAATCTTTGTGCCTCTACCTAAGCTCCGCCCATAAAAAGTCACAGTGTTGAATGATTTAAAGTATCATTCAGGTCTGCAGAACTAATGGTGCAGGACAAATAGTTGGGAGGTTCTGAAGCCTAAAAATAAACAATATCAACAGTGATGCTTGACTTGGCAAACACGACTAATAAAAGTCTTCTTGCCCTGTGCGATTCAGTGATGCAACTGTTTTTAAAACCATTAGGTCAGGAACTGATTATCCACAAATGATTGCCAGAGAAAGAAAAAACAAGTGTACAGACTTGTCTGGTAGGAAGCAGAAATATCCACATCATCCCAAAACTGGCCAAAACAGGGAAAGAAAGGACAAAAGTTGCCTAACTAATCATGAGCTCGAGCCGACACATAATCTGACAAGGGATGTGGCTGATTTCACTAATGGTGCCGGGGAGGAAATGTCTAGTGGCACAGCCACGGTGCTTCACTGGGATTCAAAGTATCTCCTTGATTGGTCAGACATCGTAATTATGCCTTGTGGTTCTCATCACGCCGGCCATGTCCAGGGATGCAGAAGGTTGGTGTTAGGATGGGGGTTGGGGGGTTAGTGATGAACAGTGTAACTGAGGCATGCTGGTAAGGGGTAGAGCCTTGGTGTCCCTTCAGATTACATTACAGAGCAAGAGCATCGGCCATGAGCACACATTCCACACAAACATAAGGTGGAAAAATTTGCTGCAACACAAAAGACAAGAGACAAACATTTACATAAAAAAAATTCATCAGACATCATGTCATCTAGAATGATCTGATACATGCTTGTGCAAGAAGCAAAACTGCTTAGCGACATAAACCCAACTTCCCCTAGAAGACATGCCCAGGTGATAGCCAAGTTGAGGACTCAAGATGACAGCACTCGTATGAGTCCTCAGGCTTTCCTCGTCCAATGAGCGAGTTGCGAGGAACGGGAGATTACGAGCCTCTGAGTGGATGTGGCACCTGCAAGAGCTGGAAGACAGGCAGATTTAAGCGAAATGATGTCTGATCTGCAAGGTATTCCCACAGTAGGGGGAAAGCAGGCTTAATGTAAACTTCAATCCAGCATTGATTATGTAAATGGCAGCCAGCCACTTCCACTTCGAAGGGAGGTGTCAAAGAGGAGAGACACTCAAGGGTACTCGCGCATTGATGGGAGATGAAAGGCTGTGACACAAGACAAAGTGGTGCCGCCACACCAGAAAATGGCATCTGAAAGGAAGCAGTCGGCCAGTTTCACCACAGTTTACAAGCATGTGATGCAGTTTTGTCATCTGTCACTTTAAATTCTTGAGCTCTTTAAAACTCGGGTGTATTCTGATTGGCTGTCGATGTTTTCATCATTCATCAGCTGCGGTGACTATTTTCATGGAATTAGAATTATTACTAAATGTTGTATCTAAAGTTATAGTCCATAATTATCATAATGTTGCATTACTTTTCTGTTTTCTATGAATTAATTTACTTACAAATAAAATTATTGTTGCAACTATGAAATGTAGACTGTGATGTTTTGGCCATTTATCTGCCACTTGTTTTTCAGACATCTGTGCATACATATGCTGTAGCCAAAACCAAGCTGAAACACTCAAACCACTTTTTTATAAGCCTGGGTTTATATTTGTATTAAATGAATTAAATATTTGTTTAATTTTTTTTTAGTACAGATATATTAAGTATTACTAATGGCAATACATTTGATCTCAAAAACCAGTGTTGGGGTAGTTACTCAAAAAAAAAAAATTAGTAACTAGTTACTTCTGTAAATTGTAATGAGATTACTTTTTCTAGTTACTGCATTTGAAAAGTAACTTCACTACTTATTACTTTACTTTACTTTTTTAGGGCCCTGTGAAATCCGTTTTATTTTTTCCCAAATTCCATTTAATTTTTTCCAAATTCCGTTCTCCGTTTTAATTTTTCTGGATTCCATTTTTTCTGTAAATTTTTTTCTCAACTACTCTTTAATGGTTTAAATGTAATTGTATTAATCAAATACTTGTCTTTTAAATAAACCGGACTCTTATTTTGACGTGTTAACGTGAATAACTTTACAGTTCCGTGTAATGTGACGTGACGCTAGTTTTACCAGAGCCCGTCATTCTCTGGTTTCTTACTCAAATCAAACAGTCAAATGCTCATGAAGTGAATGCAGCATGACTCTCAGTGCAGTTCTGGAGGGTAGAAAACATTCATAAGGCTATTTAAGAAATAATTGAATTAAGTTGTTTTTATGTATGTAAATATGTCAATGACTTGTTGAATTGCATGAAAACCAGCTATGTGTGTATAGACCAGAAATAGAGTCTCTCTCTCTCTCTCTCTCTCTCTCTCTACTGTATAAAAATGCACATTATATATTATTATGTAAAATTAATATTATACACTATAATATAATATAGTATTGTATTACAGTCAATAAACGAGCGTGTACTACAATTACGAGTAATTCTATAATTGTGACATTTCAGCACTTGACAAACGGACAGCGACCTCTCTAAGCAGCACTTAAAGCACAGCTACGTGATTGTTGGGAAACACATGTGAACAATAACGAACAATCATAAAATTACTTGTATAAACACGCTCTTAAGTGCTAAGATCAATCGTTATCGGAAAACCCGGCCCAGAACCTTACACACAGGCAAACACAGCTTGTGTAACGCAGGAAAGCACGTTCCTATAGTCTAGTAAAGTAGTGTAGTTACCATATTATTAGAGTAATGCGTTACTTTACTTTCGTTACCCAAAAAAGTAATATAGTTACTTTGTAATCCGTTACTTTGTAACCCATACCTTTGTAACTCGTTACCCCCCAACACTGCTCAAAACAATCTTTAACACAGTTGTCACCCTCTGAACAGAGCATATGGAAACAACATGTGGATTATCTGCATTTATGGAAAGTTACTTCCATTTTCAACATCATATTCCACAGCGGTAGTCATTATGTATGATTTTCTCACAGACAGCGCTGAGTGTCTAAATGTACAAGATGCCACTGACTCAGCAACTTGCTTGACGCAAGCGTCCGCCTTTCTGTTTCCTTGTAGAACGGGAGCAGAGTTGCTGCTTGTGATGTGACAGGAGCCAATTCTAGGAGCCCTTCTGAGAGCGAGAGAGCGAGCGTACGTCTCACCCTCCTACGGGCTAATTACCCTGAATGATCCATCTGTCTATCTCTCACAGGTCAGCTTTCCTGTTTGGAGGCGTTTGCAACAAGAGTGAGGCAAGGTGGGGTGCATCTGCACGTGACTCCTCGGATCCCAGAGAACCATTTATCACACTTTGCCCTCTCCCCCAGCTTTTCACGAGGAATCATGACAGCAACACAGCTAGCAATGATTAATACTTAATGTTGCATTTAAGAGTAAGATTTTATGCCATCTGTTAGCACATGACACACCGCAGCAGTCCATCTCCAGGTTTGTGGGGTGACTCTCTGTCTGGACAGATTAAGGAAATTATTCATAACTTAATCTAGAGCTATGAGGTCACCTCTACAAACAAAGAGACTTTGGCCAGCTTCGCAAAAGAGGAACAGTAGAAGTGGGATCAGCCGGGGTGGACTGGAGACAGGCGGCACAACAAGGATAACACTGGTCTGGAAAAGAATGGACGGTTTTCAACAACCCAGGTGTGCCTGGCACCACAGCACCATAGTCTACAACAGATACAACCCTGAACGACAGATGGTGGGAGACTCTGTGGAGCCAAAAAGAAAAGAACCGGTATTAACGATGTGGGAAAATAAACATACACATAGATGATCAGGATCATGGGTAATATTGTCATAAAGGGTGTTGAAAAACAGGAAACAGCCATGTGGATTAGCTCTATTTACATCAGGTATGAAAAGTCAATTGTGCAATGTTATAGATGAACAGTTTTGACATACTTTACTCTAAAAGTCTGCGGTTGAGGGGGCATTTCTGGTCTTATAATTAAACTGAAAAAAACATCAAATGTTTAATTTACATTCAATATTAAGTTGTGACCATTATTGTTTGCTATATAATGAATATTTCAAGAATTGTAATGGAGAGAGAGAAATAGACTGACTGACAGAAAAATAGACAGACAGGCAGAAAGAATGAACAAAATGAATGAACACTGAATGAATGGATGGATGGACTCAATCATTATTTTAAATCATTTTACCAAAATACTTGTATAAAATAAGTAACATTTCTCCAAAAAAAAACAGATTAAACACAATTAGGATATTTGTGTAAGATATTTTAGAGCAAATACATAAATAGTAAAATTTCATAATGTTGAATATCATTATATGGCTAAAAGTTTTTAGTTTAGATTTTTTTTATGCATATACATTTTTTTTTTTAGCAATAATTGACAAATCCCTAAAATATTCTGGCAAAACAACAAAAAACTAATGATTTTCTCTTGAACAAAGCCCCTTGTTGAGACCTTATCTCATTAACAACCCATTTTTAATGGCAATTAACGTCATTTTTGCTGTTGCTGCATCTAGTTTCTAAATGTCACTTCCTCTTGAGTGAGCAGCCATTGATGTCCCAAGGGATGTGTGAACATTTCTCCAACTGAAAACTGCAAAGTCTGATATTCCATTTGTGACAGTGCAGCAGAAAACATTTTACTGCCATTCTTTGAGCCTCCTTATTATAAATAACCAGTTTTCAAACAACACATCTTGTTCTGCACTTTCCACCATCTGCATAATCAGGCAAAATGTCAAAAGACTCGAATAATCTATTTGTTATTCTATCTTTGTTGCATGAAGAGTAAGCTTTTTTACCAAGGACATGCTAAGGTGAATTCAAGGTTTTAAATGTGTTGCCTAATAGAAAACGTGCACCATGTTTTATGCACACATCTGTCGTACTTAAAAAAAAAAAACATTATTAAAACTTACAAATGCAAGATGTCTGTTCACTTATTACAATATTAATCCTCTTAGTTCTTAAGTTGTTTTTAAGATGCTTGCCATCTGCTTCAAATCAGTTTGAATAAAAACATAAGCAGTTGGAAAATATGAGCAGAGAGGCATTACCTTGAACATGAAACACATGAAAGATGCTTGGGACAGTTGACAGTTTTCTCACTTGCATTTGCATCTATTTTACCTTACTATTTTTTTTTTTAATCAAGCATTTTAAAAGCATTCCAGCAAGGTGTTGAAAAAAACTCCATTCAGTCCTTGTGTGCTGTGCTCCATGTAAACAGGCCGCGTCTTTTTTGGCATTTGAACATACAATACATACAATAAAGTGTCAAAACACCCACCTTGGCAAATAACTTTTTAGCTTTAACAATGATTAATTTATATCTAATTTATACAGTCGAGTAGAGATGCACCGATCGACTGTTATTTATTATTTTATTTCAGACTATATCTGTTCTCTTGCATACAAAATGCATCACAATATTTTTTTTTTCCAAAATGTCATTTGTGTGGAAACATTATATTATTATTATTATATTTAGTATGTAAATGGCCGTTAACTGAGGCCAGCGACGATGAAGATGAATGCAAAGAGGAGAAAATACAGTAGTAGGCAGAGCAGCTCAGTTCACGATGCACAAAATATAAGAAGAAAATCCTGAATATTGAATTTTATATGAATGTGTTTCTGCTGTTTTGGCTGAAATTGAAATGGAGAATTGTAAAATTTCATACGTATCTAAATTATTGGTGTCACATAATCTTATCTATTAGAATTCAAGATAGCATAGATCAAAAACAATGATAAAGGCAACCCTTTTATTTTCTTTTTATTTTTTTGTGTGTAGGTCCAGTGAAAATGTTGGCAGGGCACGTAATAATTTGAACCAGAAAGATCCTTAGTGTTGACTCCTATTATTAATGTTGAAAAGTTCTGAGAATTTTTGGGATAAATTGAAAGAACACCATTGTTTGTTACATATGTTACATTTAGATTTATTTGTTACATTTATATTATTTGCATCAAGCTTTTGAATGGTATAGTAGTGTATATTGTTATTGAAACTTCATAATGTTTCACCTGATTATACATTTAGTCAGGAATTATAGTTTGGAAAAAGTCTAACTAGTAAAATGTTTACACATTATGTGAAACTAGAACAAGTATATAAATAAATAAAAAGACGCTTACTCGTGTTTATGATCTCTGCTGAATAAAGGGCTTCATTCTGTTTTTCGGAGGAAATCTAAATCTTAAATCCTGAGGTAATCCACATCACGTCTTTTGGGGTGAATTATGTTTTATTCCTCTCATCGCGAAACAAAAGTAAAAGAAAAAAAATGTAAGAAAAGTCTCGCGCTTCAGAGAAACATTAGAATCGGAATAGCGCGTTCAGCGCTGGGGCGTGGTCACAAGAAGATAATGAAGGGAGACGTGAAAAACGGACATCGCGTTGTTTTCATATGAATTACTTTATCACAGAATATTTCTTTTCGGCAGCACTTGTTTAGTTTAAAAGTAGACATGTCAGGCTTTATACAGATATATCTCTCATGTCTCTTCATTGAGTATACACTGAGTTACAGTTCATCTAAATGAAGATCAGCGCAGACAAAGGCTGCAGACAGCACACCTTGTTTGTTATCTTTATTTTATAAATGCACAAAGTTTTGCTGTTATTATATCTGTATACAAAAAGTAGACCCTTTACAGATTAGATTGATGTATTGCTCTTATCTGTACGATCAAAACTGAAAGTGTTATTTAAGTTATTTCCGATGTTATCAGGAGAAAATGCCTCATAACACGTATACACATTAATCTACTCCAGAGGGTTAAAGAGCTGTACAACAATATTTATTGTTTGAATTTCTAAAATTACAAAATTTGAAAGCTAAGACTTTGCTTTATATGTAAAGTACCCCGTTCTGTTCTGTCACGTTGTCAGTTTCCTCTTTGCAACATTATGTATTTTTCGCATGCGCACATGATGTGTGGCCTGAGAGTGCCCTGACTTGTCGGCTATAGCAACAGTATCTAAGGGGGTCTTTGCAAAGGGTCAATTGTAAGATATAAAGTCATATTTTGAGATATAAAGTCAATTTCCAGATGCAAAGTCAGATTAGTAAGATATAAATACTTATTGTGTATTTGTGTATTGTGTATGTATTGTGTACATATTGTGAACCATTTTCCCCAAATATAGACATTTTAATAAATCGAAAGAACCTTTTTTTTTACTATAAAGAACATTTGGAACAATGAAAATGATCCATGGATGTTAAAGGCTCTTCATGGAACCATAGATGCCAGTGAAGGACCTCCATTAGTAAGAGTGTTGTGAAAAATAAAGAAATATTGTGAGATATAAAGTTGCAATAGTGAGACATAAAGACACACTGTGCAATATAACATCATAATACTGTATATGACTTTTTTTGGCCACATCTGAATTACCGGCCATATGGGGGCGCTAGTGCATTTGAGACTTGCTGTGATTCCTTGGAGAAGTGAGAGCCGGTAAAGTGAGAAATTGACAAGAGAAACAAAACTTTTACTGAGATTTAGCAAGTCTGTGTGTTGGAGAATTTGGGTTGCATGGTAAACCTGCGATTACAGACCAAATAAGCAGCTAATCTCTCATTGCGCTCAAAACCTACATAAATCTGAGTGCAGCTTTGCCCTACTTAAACTATGATTTACATTAATCTACAGTTCATGTTTACAACTTTCTTTATTATGTCAAAGCTCGGGTTTCACCAATATTGACACCCATGTCGAACTGATCCTTTGGGAATGGCCTCGCAGGCATAACAGTTGCAGTGCAGGTGTTTATTTTTCAGTCTGAGGCAGGTAGATACCTGTCTAAGAGGAAGGGATGAGTCTGACAGGGGCTGAGGGACTGGTGACGGAAGACTTGTCTAGACTTGCCCTCTCTGTCAACCCTTACCTTAAATCCGAGGAGTAATGACAACTTGTAACATATGCCTTGTCAGCATAAAAAAAAAAAAGCTATGGTACATTTGCTCCATGTGCTGTTAATGAGGCAACGAAAGTAGCAAGCAAGGAGTCAGATGATTGATCAAAGTCTAGCATTCCCTAGAGCTCAGTTGAATCGAGTCATTCTGAACAATTTTGACTTTAATCCTGAGAGCAAATCCCATCAAGAATGTGCACAACAAATATATGCTGATCCCCCTAATGAGAGACGGGCTATACATAGTTTCTAATGAGAGAGCAGCACACCAAGAATACATGAAATTGAAAGATGTTTACACATATTCAGACTTCATATGTTGTGCTTTGGAGTTAAAATGAAAAAAAAAAGTTGAATACACCACTGTTCAAGTGTATGGGGATTTTTTAGATGTTTTTAAAAGTAGTTTCTTATGCTCACAAAGGCCAAAGTAACATTGTAAAATATGACAAAAAAAAAAATCAATTTAAATCAAAATGCTATTTGTTTCTGTGAATCCAAAGCTGAATTTACAGCAGCCAGTACTGTAGTCTTCAGTGTCACATTTCTTATTATCAATGTTGAAAACAGTTATGCTGCTTAACATAGCATTCTGATCAAAGTTTTATACTAACTGACTTAAACAGTCTGACATTATCTGAACTCAATTACTTGTAAGGCCCAAAAAATTATTCATGTGCAATGTCCAGAATAAGTTCTGATCTCTAATTCAGTTATTTGTTTGCATTTGTTAGGTACATGAAATCCAATTAAAATGGCTGAATTCTTTTTTTCAGAAAATGTCCTTCTAATTGTATTTATTCTTGTATTAAACACTTTAAATCTGAATCTTTAGCTGCAATAATCGTTTAACTGATTAAGAAAGCCATTTCAAAGAAAATACACAAATATCAAGACAAATATCAATAGCCTGAAAACCATCAAAAATGTACTTTTGCTGTTTAAACCATATACAGTATGTCATGTGTACATGTGAGACTATGAATGCAGTCTGATGTACCTTAATGAAAAAAAATACATTTAAATAATCATTTCTACTATAAAATCGTCCATAAAACATATGAAAAGCATCTCATCAGGAACAAATTGAAGGTTACGTGGCCCATCCCACTGCTCTTGAGCTGCAGTGAAGAAAATAACCTCAAATTGCTGTCACACATCGAGGTTGCATTAGCTGAGTGGTATGACGAGTGGTATGAGTTTCCTGATTAAAATTACAGACCATTAATCTGCTTTGTTATGCTGTGTGTGTGAAGCTGTGTCCAGCATAATGAGACAAAAATTGCAGGTTGCAAGGGAACCGAAAAGCCAATCCATGTTTATTCAAGCTGTCTTTCACTGACACAGACCGTGGACAAGAACAAAGAGCCCAAGAAATTGAACCACCCTTGTAGTGTTTCCTGAATAAAAAGAGTGAAGACGTAAAGATGTTTGTGTGACCGGCGCAACAAGTTGGAACAAGCACAACAAAATGTTTGAATCCGCCCACCTTGTGCTAAAACAAGGTTAATGAACATTAAATGTTAACATGCCAACAAGTTTCTCAAAGTCAAAGTAATTACAAGACCCACTTATCGGTGTCATCTATTTTTAAATGAATCACAAAGCTGCATTGAATTCTTTAGCAGTGGGAAATTGGTGGAAAGTAATAACAACAAAATGCTTAATATATGCACACCCATTTTATACTGGCCCGCTGTGTCCGCTTGCAGCCCTGGGTTCTCTCCCCTCAGATGTGAGCTAATTAGCATAGCATCTGGGCTCAGCCATGCAGGGAAATGGTAGCACGTAATGAGTCAAACAGGCCCTGGCAATCATATTAAGCCTGCCGGTGATTGAAGAGCAAACAACACACACTTTCAGTGACGCCCACCAACAGTGGGAGTTTTCTGTACCATACGAGGCAGTTATTTAACTTCCAACAGCACAATTAAGAGATGCTACAAATTGTAGTTTCTAAAAATACTATTAAAACTAAAGCACATTAGCACCAAATGATTTCCATGATTCAGAAAACATGAATGGAATTGAGGGAATCCAGCCATTAAATGTAATTGACCAAATTTGGATGAATAAACCAAAAGCATCACTGCAATCATCTAATTCATATAATGAATAGTGTCTGTAGATATTAAACCGTAAAATAAGTAAATATAATGTCTGTATTCTGTGTGACTTCACATGGAAGTCACACATGTTACAGACTACTGGCTACTTCACATTACTCAAGCACGCTTGACACCCTAGGTGTTTTCAAAGTCCACTGTCTCAGATGAGATCATATATGAGCTGCTCTGAGAATTCATTTCACCATTTCATTCGATACAACTAGTGTCAGATACTCTACAACTTGCCAAAAAAGGTTTTAGAAATGGTATACTATTTAACAGAATAACATTACTATCTGTTACAGTTGAAATGTACTGTTCCACGTAATCTCAACAAACTTAATATTCAGCTTAACATCGTTTTGAAATAATATTTTCATTCATGTTCAATTTGAACTGATTGCCAAAAATAAAAGAACTGCTCAAATTTCATTTGATTACACTGAGAAAAAAAATGTAAATAATAAATTGCTAAATATTTTGATAGCCATCAAATTAAAAAATTATAAATAAATAAATACATATATTAAAAAAAAACAGGGTTTCTGGAAAAAAAAATTACAACATTTACTAGGGGCACTATTATTGTACAATTGTAATAAATTAAATTGTTCAACATTTTTATTAATCCAAATGATTAGACATCATTAGACCTTTCTGATTATTAAAATGTAATTAAACCATTAAAACAGAATCCAGGGAAAATTGAAAGAGCCCTAGCACATGCTGGGAATGAAAGCACCTGAGCTGCACCGTTGCCCAATTCATTTTAAGGAATATCAATGCCACATACGGAGTCAAGGGTGTCTTTGATGAGGCAACCGCCAGAACAAAACTGTTCATCAGATCCTAGAAAGCATAAGTGACAAGATTTACAAGTGCTTTCGTCTCACCCGTCACGTCTGAAGCACTAAAGTGGCCCAAAGGCCAATTGTCTCGCCAAGTGAGAGGGCTGATCGAGCTGCTCTTTGAAAACCTCGGCTAAGTCTACGGGTGCTTCCCGGAGGGATGCGAGGTGACGGGCTGTCCTGTCACCTCCCGCCAAGAAACATTTGAGTGGACGACAAAGCTGATGTTACAGGAGGTGCAACATGAACCTAAAGGGAACATGGCGAGATCCCTTTGGTCTCTTATAGGGTCACTACAAAGTCACTCTCAGACTCTGAAGAAAGAAATATTTTTTTATCTCCAATTCCCACTTTTTTGAATGTTTCAAGTTCCCGAGCATGGCCGCCGATGCAATTAAATATGCACTATGTGTGCTGTGACGGTTAAAAGGTACAAATCTTTATTTCCTGCCTCCCTCTATGACACTGATGGGGCAGACTGGATATTTTCCAGCAGGTTGGCAGAAGCGGCAGACAGCCGGCAGATCAAAGACAGAATGAGAAGAATAACAGAGAGCCATGTTACAGACTACTGGGTCGATTGAAGAAAATCGCATTCCTAACTTGCCAATGATGTGCCAGAAGACTTTCTAGAAAAGGCAAAGCCTCAGCGTAACAATCATAATATTGAATTCTTCCTCATTCGTTCTCTGCCCTCTCGAAAAAGAAGACGCACAAAGCTAGCCTCGCTGGTTGGATGAGAGAATAAGTCGATGTGATCTATAAGCACAAACACATTGACCCTAATGTACTAATATTTGCTTTGCATTCAAAGCATTTCTTTTTTTTTCTTTTTTTTTCTTTCTGACACAAACCATCAAGTCAACCAATTGTCAGACAAAATGTATTAAATCATCTTTAAAACTTAATTGGTACACAATAACATAATTTAAATAAAATCAGTACAACTGGTGCTAAGTTAATATTAATTAACCTTGCAGCAAATGTAGATTCTCTTTAGGGCTGTCAACTTTAGTCGTTTAGTCGACTAATCGGTCGATGACGTCTTGGTCGACTGACATTTATACCGGTCGACTTGTTGCATTATTTTTATTTTTTTTCCACCAATGAAGAAATTTTTATTGATTTACTCCTTGATATTTATTCCTTTATTACCAGTTATATATTACTGCATTCTAAATATAATTAGCCTATGTTTTATCCCAAACTTTAAATGCTTTAATTTATACATAACAGCGCCAGAGTTTAGCGCACCACGTGAACACTCGGGAACCATACCTGTGGCTGGCTGCACTGCTGCTTCACGCTCAGTAGGGAATATAGGTAGTTTTGCTGTATTCCTTCAGTTAGAACGCTACTTGTTTTGGCTTTAGTCCACAAAATGTCCAAGGAATCTTAATCTTTTGTCTGGCTGCATAAAAAAAAAAAAAAAAACACGGCAAGACCGTTACTCCAATTCTCCGAGGCTGTAGGTATCGCATCTGATTTGTGATCTTCTCTTAGAATGGAGGCATACATGACAGTTACGGCCCATTTTATCGATGCGGACTGTAGAATGAATAGCGTTGTGTTAGAAACAAAGCAGATGGATGAAGCGCACACGGGAGAAAATGTCACTCAAGTTGCGGACGCTTACCACATTCCACCAGAGAAGCGGGTGTCAGTGGTAACGGACAACGCTGTCAACATGCTCTCGGTGGAATAACTGAAGGGATCCGGTCAGTGGCCAGACGTGAGCTCCTCACTTTGCAGTTAAAAAAATCACTTAATTTTCAAAGAATTGTATTATTATAGTTTTATGTATTATTTATGTTTTTTCGTTGTTGTTTTATAAATACTCTATGACAATTGTTTAATAAATGTTAAATCAAAATGCAAAACATCGCGTCTTTTTTTTTTTTTTTTTTTTTTAGTCGACTGATCGTTGCGCAGGACAGGACTTTGGTCGACTAAGCATTTCTTTGGTTGACTACAGCCCTAATGCCCTTCCTGATCTTATACAGTACATGTACATTTGGGATCAAAGATTGAAAGATTTCAGAATTTAGCATAAACATTTATTAAAGATATGGAAAACGTGTAGGCTGCTTATATCCTGTCTAGGCAGCTTATAAATGACCCAGTAACAACGTTTGACCATAGTTTAGAATGATTTCTGCAAAATTGCATTTGAAACTATTCCTACACACAGAACCTCATTATATGCTTAAATTAGAAAAGAACAAAGAGCCTTTCCTCAAAAATTGCAGTCACAACTGCTTAAGTAAGATTAAGCAAGGAACGTTTTTAACATTCTTAACAAAAAGCCAATTACTTCATGGCATCTGGGTGGTTAACGGTCTAGGCACACTGACACTAGAGATAAAAATTAGTAGTTTGTTTAAATATTTAGTTAGTTTCCTAACTGCAGACACAAAGCTGTGAGCATGCAGAGTACGATAACTCATAAGAGTCAAGAGTGCAACCGACTGTTTGCAAAGCCTCTTGCCACAAGAGGCTCATACCTGCCCGGGCAACCCATGATAGATGTGTTGCCGGCTGCTGACTGGACACCCCGAGGGGACCCATAGGCCAGAAGCTGGAGTTATGGGCTGATATAACCCGCCTCAGAGGAAAAAGATGCTCCATGATATTCTGCTGTCTATGAGTTGTGTCCTTCCCTAAATGTGTCTAAGGGAAGTTTACCTCTTGTTTTATCCTTCACCAGCAGGAAATCATAAGTAAAGTTATTTAGAAATATAATAACAAACTTCCTCATGCTGCACGATTTGAGGCATTACTAAACAGTGCAGGACAAGTTTCACCCCTAAGTTACAAGATGAGCCTCTCAGATACATTAAAATAAAAGTACACATCCACATCTGAAGTACAAGCACAAAACACTGCCAAATATCTTATGAGATTGGCATTCATCTGTATACTTTTCCCCAAACAGCAAAGACAAAACCCAGTGAATTTTCTAAAAATGATGGCAGCTTTTTAGACGCCACATCTAAGGAAAGGCCAAAGCAGGAAATGAAGGATGAGGGTGAGAAGACAGAAGCAAAGGGGGATGTGAGAACATTCTGGAGAATGGATAACACCATCGAGGACAGTTATTGAAATGTGGTAGAAAACAAATGAGGCTGCATGGAGGCAAAAAATAAAAGATGGCTCAAACCATCTAACTGTCTACTCCGTTATCTCTCCTTCTCTTTCTTACCACCTCTGTATGTTTTCTGCTCAATTTCTTCTTTCTGTCTTCCCTGTTTCTCATTTTCTGAGGTTGGATGTTTAAATAAAAATGGCAAAAAGAAAGAGAAATAGACCGAGACGTGTTTGTCTGCTGATAATATTTTCTTCAGCACCAACTCAGCATATTAGAATGATTTCTGAAAGATCCTGTGACACTGAAGACTGGAATAATGGCTGCTTCAGCTTTGCCAAGAATGAATTACATTTGAAAATATAGTAAAATAGAATAAAAACAGCTAATCTGATAAAATTTCTAATACATTTTTTTAAATATTACTGTTTTTACTCAAACTTCTTCAAAAACACTGGAAAATCTTAACAACCCTAAACCTTTGAATAGTAGTGTATCTTCTTCTGTGGTCTTCTTTTTCTGAGTAAATGAGGAGAGTTGTCATTTTTGGTAAACTTTCCATTTAACTGTTATGAAAGTTTAAGGTTTTTAGAGTGAGAAAACAGAATGTGGAGACCAAATGGAATAAATCGATCATATCATCCCCATTTTGGAATTTCGTTTGAAGCTTTGCCTTATTTCCTGTTTCCGTGTGCCAGTGCCATGTGTCCTGATTTTTTTGGCATAGTTCTTTGTCTGATATTATCTGTGAATTAATTGTTGTCATCCCCAGTTGTCCTGTGGTCCATTTTTCCTAGATGTTCAGCTCTATTGTATTGTTTTTTTTTTTTTGTTGTGGTTGTTAATAAATATTTTTCTGCTATTTGATCCTGTACTTCATTGCAGAGTTCACCACAATGTTACAGGAACGACCACACAAACAATAGTTTTAGATCTTTTTAGGGGAAGTCGTGGCCTAATGGTTAGAGAGTTTGACTTGCAGTCGAAGGGTGGTGAGTTCGAGTCTCGGGCCGGCAGGAATTGTGGGTGGGGGGAGTGCATGTACAGTTCTCTCTCCACCTTCAATACCACGACTGAGGTGCCCTTGAGCAAGGCACCGCACCCCAGCTGGTCCCCGGGCGCCACAGCATAAATGGCTGCCCACTGCTCCGTGTGTGTGTTCACGGTGTGTGTGTGTGTGTGTGTTCACTGCTGTGTGTGTGCACTTTGGATGGGTTAAAAGCAGAGCGCGAATTCCGAGTATGGGTCACCATACTTGATGTATGCCACGTCCCTTTCACTTTCACTTTTTTTAAAATCCAATGTTACAGAGGGTAGCCCTCCGTTTGAAGTTTTCACTGTGCAGTTCAACTTCTAATGAGATTTCACTCAATTAAAGCTGCCATAAGTGATTTCTGCACAAACACAACATAAAATAAAAAATAAAAATATATAGTTTTTAATGTTCTAGTTTGTGCAGGCTGTGGTCAGATGCAAAAGCACTGCTGTATAAGAGACATGTTTGTCTACAGTGTTTATCTTTGTGAATGAGGGAAGCATGCTGTGTATGTGTGATCTTTTCTATAAAGAAGATTTGACACATGAGCACCACCAAACCGCATCGGTCAGAGCAGACGACACCATTCTCATGCTAAAGAGGGTGTAGGTCAGTGGTCATGTTTATGTGTTTCTCCTCCAGGACCATTTCTGACTGGCTAGGTCAACCACAGACCTGAGGTATTCCACCCAGATGTCTCGCCTGACTGGCCAGGAGACCGCTTCTTCTGGCAAACCACACCAACACAGTCCAAATCCTTCCTCACAAAAAAAAAAAAAAAAAAAAAAAACTAATTTCAGCGTTTAGGTCACTTGCATGTCCCTGATAAAACTCTATCTCCCCTGAGAACATTTTATTACATTACAGAAGCTTTCCAGTTCATGAAGCAGCATTTTAGAGCCGTGTCTGACCTCGTGCTAAAATGGTAGTATCCTTTACTTGTGAGGAAGACAAAGTGCAGAGAGATGCACTTGTGACACAAGGCAAACATGAGGTCAAGGTCTACACACATTTCAAATGTAAAAGTGACCTTTTGATCAGAATCGACCAGGACAATTTTGATTTAATGAGCACTTTAAAGTGAAGTGAAAGTGAAGTGACATTCAGCCAAGTATGGTGACCCATACTCAGAATTTGTGCTCTGCATTTAACCCATCCGAAATGCACACACACAGAGCAGTGAACACACACACACACACTGTGAGCACACACCCGGAGCAGTGGGCAGCCATTTATGCTGCGGCGCCCGGGGAGCAGTTGGGGGTTCGATGCCTTGCTCAAGGGCACCTAAGTCGTGTTATTGAAGGTGGAGAGAGAGCTGTTCATGCACTAACCCCACCCACAATTCCTGCCGGCCCGAGACTAGAACTCACAACCCTTCGATTGGGAGTCCAACCCTCTAACCATTAGGCCACGACTTCCCTAAAACACCTACATGGTGTTAATTTTTTTTTGTAATGCAAGTATCAAACGGATATAATAATCCACCAAAGATGAATAAAATGAATGCAAGAACTCTATCATAAAAAAACATACCTCCACACTACCTCTCATCTCTAAATACCGAAATAAAAGTCATCCAAATCTCACTAAATCTGTCAAACATGGTCCAGGTCACAAATCACTATATAAACCAAAAAGAAGAAAATCATATTTTACATAAAGAAAAAGTAAGGTTTGGCATTGCAACATTGTTTTCTAGAAATTCAAGCAAAATTTTACCTCAATGTTTTCCATAATACATCCACCATTGACTTGAATCTCACTACTTTAACAGTAATTTTGGTACAATCTATTACATTTCAATCAATGAAAATAATAACACTAAATTCAAAATAATAAAGAGTGATATGTTTTTTTATTATTGTTGTCATATAAAAATGTCTATATGTGTGCTGCTGTGAATCTAACTGGTGGAGATTTGTTCAAAGAAACAAGATCCTCAATTTAAGTCAATAATTAACAACATGTCTGAAGGGGGTCATGAAACCAAAAATCCATTGATCTTTCGACAGATAAGAGGTAATTGCATAAAAACATCCTGTAAGTTTCAGAACTAAAAACAGCTTAAATTGAAGCCAGTCTGCCAAAACTACAGGTTGTGGAAGGTGCCATTCTGTGACGTAATCGTGTGGCTGAACCCCGCCTCCAATGAAGAAGATCAATGCCTGCTTGCCTTCTAATCACTGCCTGTTTAGCTCCGCCCACTGATTCACACAAGTAGTGTAAATAACGAGAGGGGCAAACGCAGGTCTATGCAGAAACCAAACGATAAAGTTGCTCTGAAAACAAGAAGCTGTCCAGTGCCAAGTTTTGGAAACACACAGTCTTTGCATCGCCTTCCTTCTGATCCCAACAATATGCAACTTTTTCCGTGTTCAAAATTTGCTAAATGTATATAATGAGCGAGTACATCATAAATTAATTTACCAAACCAACATTTTGTCTTATCCCAAACCACTATGGTACATTTATAATAAGTGATTATTATTAACCTATTGTAGCCTGTTTGGGTCATCACCGGTGCGGAGTAACACATACCTGCGTGAATCGCCATAGACATAAACTAGTAGCTCCGGTTAGAATTTTCTTCAGCTGGGATGTGTGCAGTTCTGTTTATTAACTGCTATAGAACAAAAATTTATATAGTGCTGCTTTAAGATAGATTAAGAATGGATTAAATGAATTTTTTATAAAGTTCCAGACCATGTCAGTAAGAACTTGGTCCTTTGATCACTTCATTTTACCGTGGCACAAGGATTTTCAGAAAGATTGAAACTAAAAAAAGACGACTGTTGTGCCGAATATTTTGGATCTGAGAGTAATGTCGCAACTCACAAGACTAAGTAAGTGTTATTATGTGGTCATTATTGCTTTCTCTGTTATTACTGATCGTTTAATATGTAGCGAGTATTTATGCATTTTTAACCTAAATCACTGCAGTGTCCATCTATGAAAGATGTAGGCTGTCAAACATACGTACACAACTGTTAGCCAATCATAACAGTGAATGTTAACTTCCATGTCTACAATCCACGATGACTATTCAAACAGAGGGTTCCTATGAGGAGGGCCAAAACAGGACAGAAGATTTTGATGTAAAAATCTTGATGACATTATCAGTGGACCTGTGAGAACGGTACAAAATAAAAAACAAAGGCAATTCACGACCTCTTTAATGTCAGCACAGACCCCCATGAAGACATGCTGAAGAGACGTCACACTTCAAGATAGTTGCCAGGCAACTTGCACAGGCATTTATTATTCATTATCATAGTTATTTTATGCAAAAGAGGAGGAGTCTAAGCAAATTTAACCAAGACTCTGGCCACAATCGACCCTTCATTCTTTTGTCCTCAACACTACCTCGGTTCTCCTCTCACCTGACCTGAAGGAGAGGCTGGTGGCATTGAAGATGAGAGACGTTTTGTAGATCAGGGATGCCACCTCATTTACAGTCTAGCAAGTGTGCGAGGACACGTCTCGTTAAGGGCCAAAGGGTTCACTCATGCATGCTGCATAAGAAGATTCTGCCAGACTGGTGAGCTTGCAAAGACGAGGAGAAAAAAAATACCCAAGAACCTTAGAGGACATATTCAACAGGCAGGAGAGGTGCTGATGTGAATTAAAATCCAAACCAGAATGAAATGATCTGGAGAAAAGGGCTAAGGTGCGATGGATCGTTCTCGACTGCGTATTAATAATTGATACACGTCACATTTATCCAGTCATCCATTACTGAAATATATTCTATCTTGATTCGTATTTTGAAACATTAAAAGGAAGAGGAACTGAAAAATGAAAGTCATCATTTACTCACCTTCATATTGTTCCAAACCTGAATGACTTTTTTTCAAAAGATGCTTAGGCAAACGTTCATGCAGCGTCGACATTCTGCTAAACTTTTTGCATTCTACAGCAAAATAATATTGGTGAAGTCATATATAAATAAATTCCCAGTGTCCCATTGTCACCAGCTGAATAAGTTAGTTACTGTAATCAAGTTAATGTGTGGATTGAGCTGGCTAATGAAGTTATACCGAGTGCCTGCTCTAGGGAGCAAGGTGATATTTTCATCAGACATTGAAGCTTTTTACTCCCCCTGGGCAAAAGAAAACACAACACTATTTGTTATCTGGGGCACTAATGACCACCCTGGGAACCTGTCTGCTGTGGGCTTATAAACATAAACACACACAAACACACACACACAAACACCCTTAAAGCTGCCCAGGAGCAAAGGTGAGCAGCTTGATGAGTCGAAGATTTTCACTGCTGAGGGCAAAGCCGCAAACATTACTGACTGGGAAGTCAATCTTCTGAACACTGGTCTTCCAGTCTTCAGGTCTGAGTTGATTCAAGAACTGCTTGGACCTTTCAGTCCAAATCTTGAACCAGTTCAATTGAATGGAAAAAAGCAGACTATATGAATCAGTGAGTTGCTGACTCCAGATCTGCTTAGACTGCTTTAGTCTCATTTGTGAATGAACAATTCAGACTGGGTTTTGAGAACCAGTTCAACTCATTACCTGAAAAGATCAGATTCAAAAGAAAGATTTGTTCACTGCTAAGGTTCAGAAACAGGCCCTTCCATGCAGTCAAAAGACATAAAATGCAGCTCTTCATCTGAAGATCTGTGAGAGCAAATCTCTTCCTTTAGACGCAGTCTCAAATAAATATTTATGAGTTAATAATGAAGAGATTAAGTGCTGCTCTGCTCGCTCAGTGTCTGTTCCGGGATTTGGTCTCTGGAATACCGCTTGAAATCCCTGGGCAGAACCTCTGGCGCCACTCAGGCTCAGTGGACCAGAACAAATCCACAGCACCACAGTCATGCCGTTATGTAGCATCCGAATTCTACGATGTGGGTTCAGGCATTAATTCATCACCGACGGTGCAAGGGCTTCCAGTGGTAAAGCTATTTAATACTGCAGTAGAAAACAGCCTTAGCTAATATATCCTCAATAAAAGAAATCTAAAACCTTGCAGGACCAGAGGAGCGTGCACATACCGCGGAGTCCCAATTTGAGCTTCTGGCAAAAATTGAACGTTTTAACTCAACACACAGAAAAGCTTGCGCCAAACCTCTTAAGTTTGGTTACATTCATATGTCCTGAGGTCGGACTTATTGACTGGCCTTTGTTATAGGATTATGACAACGTTTGGAGGGGGCACAGAGAGGTGGATAAGACCACATTCTTTAAAAGATGCCAGAAAACCAGAACACAGCTGCCGCTGGTTAACCTTGAGTGAACCTGGTCCAACTGTGCTCGATGCACCATGATAAAACACAAGGAAGTTACTGAACCTGAGACATACTTCAACGCTAATTAAGAATTGAGAAATGAGGCGATATGCAGAGTTGCAGACTAAACAAAGCAAACTTGGGACCTTTAATACTACAATCTATTGAGCTCAAAGTTTCAGAGTTTGCTATGTTCCTTAATTCTTTTGAACGGGCAGAAATTTGAATCACATTTTCCACTATTTTTCGAGTGTAATCTGCACAATTGTTCTTGTAAACATTGACCCAGGAGCTTGTGTTCTTACATAGGACCTGTATTCACTGCGTCTTGTTTGGAATACACACGTATGTTTCGTAGTACTCTCATGAACAGCAGTGGACATTGAACAATGGTTGAATAAAGTCCTTATTTTTGTTTTCTTTGCACACAAAAAGTATTCTCGTAGCTTCATTACATTACGGTTGGACCACTGATGTCACATGGACGATTCGAACAATGTCCTTTCTCCGTTTTTGGGCTTTGGACGTGGTAGTTCCCTTGCTGTCTATGCAGGGTTTGAAAGCTCCCGGATTTAGCACATAAATCCAGACTGAACAAACGCAAGGGCGAGATTCTGAAACCGTTAATGCTGTGTGTCTCAGTGAATATGAGCTCCCTTGAAGTCACTGAGGCCACTGTCGGCAGAGCTTTGTTCTGTTTCTACTCAGTGTCACATTAGCCACTCATCTCTTTCCAAAGCCTTCTCTCTTCGCCTCCCTCATCCACCTACATCTCATGCCGGTTTAATCCCTGCTTAAACCCATTCCCAATTAGCCAGTCTGACCAGCTAATGGATGCAGGGAGAAACAAAAGTGGTTCATGATGCCAGAGAAACAAGAGATATCACAGCCTGGTTTGATGCAATATAGTGCAATATATCAGCAAGAAAAAAATGTGTTGCATTGTTTACAACATTGTATTCTACCCATGTTAAACTGTTTCAGGGAAATCTAAAACCACAGGACATAGTAGTTATACTTTGCAATGAAATAGTGTATATTGCATTTAGTATATACAATAATATAGTGTTATAAAACAATTCAAATAGTGTCTTTAATAAAAAAAAAACAAGCACTATGGAACCAGTTCAATTCACCTGAAGTTTAAATATGAACATTTCAGGTATAATATCAGTGCCAAAAACACCAACAAAAAAGGAAGAGAAGCAACACAGCTGCTTCATCTCCAAGGATAATGGCTGTCACTGCACTGATAGGAAACATCCTGAAGGCCACTCTCATGCAGGTCTTCTTTTCACTCCTCCACTTGTAAGTAAAAAAAACAAAAAAACAAACATGTATGTAGCTTTGCCCTGAAATTTGCTGCTGTGTTAAGTGTTTGTTCTTGTTCCTACAAGAACTCAAAAAATGTCCATAACCCAAAATCCTCTTGCTCTATGTGTACTGTGATAAAACGAGTAAAAACACACCAGTCTTAGTACTTACTACTTAAGACACCAAAGCTTTAAATCCATTGGTCTACAAGAATTGTAGAATTGCTGCAGACAAGAACTATACTGTTGCACATGCCAAATGGAGCTAAAGGGTAGGTCCAACTAGCTCTGAGCTAGCTGTGTTAAGATAAATCAAGAATAAAGTAACAAATTCTCCCTGTCAGACAGTCTTCATTCCTGATTAGTATCTGGAAGCTGAGAGGCTGAGTATTTCAGGGATAATCAGGAACTGAAATGACTGAAAGGAGACAAGAGGCACTGAACATCTTGAAGGCCCACAATAACCCTGAGACAAAGACCCCATCTACAAGTAGTGATGTTTGTACAGTAAACAAAATTATTAACAAGAACAACGAAAATCAATCTGACCAAGACTTTACATATAATAAGTGAGAAACATGTAGCACTAATCTTAATGAATAATATAAACAAAAACATGATTTATAATAATTATTATTATTAAAATATTATTTAATTAGCAGTAGTAGTAACACATACATTTATGATCATTTTAAGCACAATGTTTTTATGATCATTTTAAGCACAATGTTGGTCAATTGGCAAAAAATAATAAAAATGTACAGGTCTGATTGGGAATCCAGAATTTATTAACAAAGACTCAAGATCCGTCCCACATCTAATTCTCATAGCAAAGAGTGAAGTCCTTCAGGATTCCATGCGAAACATAAACTGTCCCACAAGACAGAACACAAACTCCTGCAAACTCATGCTAGCGCATGCATATGCATTATGGATGTCAACCAAGGGCTGCATGCTGATTTCTGCAGAGACTGAGAATATGAAGGGCAATGTGTGAGAGAGAACCAGAGGGACAGGATAGACAGACAGGGCAAGAGAGACTGTGCAAGAGAGATAGAGAGTAGATGAGAAAGTGCCGAGAGGAAGAAACACTTCATCTGAGGTGATCTGATCATGAACTGGGAATAAAGTCCAGAGACCCGCGGGAGACAACTGGGAGAAGAACTCTAAAAGGAAGCGATAAGCTCTTTCTGGCGGTCGGTAGTAGATCAATAATCCTTCACTCTCAGGTCTCCAGCAAACACCGGAGTCTGAACAGCTCACCTATCATGTGGGCCCTTCATTCATTCAATTATCCTCATGCTGCATTTATATAATTCATAACCATATGACAGACCATATCGAACATCATATAAATTGCTAAACATCTACTTTGGCGTGCCAAGCTGGTGCTGGCAAAGCTTCCACTGAGGTCTCAACACTATTTGAAGGGCATGTGGGTGAAAATCATTCTGTACGCCACACGATTTTAGGAGCATGTAGGTGTAGACTCTGTAGCTACCCTATAAGAAATCATAAAAAATGGACAATGGACATCTGTGCTTACTTTCGAAGCTTCTTCAGAGGTTAGCGACAAACGCCAGTCTCCCTTTTTTTGCAAATGTGATATAATCCTCTCAACCAATCACAGCGCACCATTCCATGCACTGTAAACAGTAACAACCAATCACAGCGCACCATTCCACGCACTCTAGACAGTAATGGCGGTGCTCTGGATACACCCAACATCCTAATTTGTGATCAACAAACAAGGGCTGCAAGATAAATAAATCTGTTCTATAAATCTGGTTCTGTGATTAATAGTACCGTAAATCTCCATCACGTGCTTTCAGATTGAAATTATTCAGATGCATTTAATACACAGAGCTGTAGATCACTGACAAGCAATGCTATATTGCCGTTCATTTGATGAATCGCATTCGATTATGAACGCTATATTGTGCAGCTTGTCAGTGTTTTTATTGATGCCATTTATGTTTTTGGTAATACAGCACATAGCACTATTCAACTAAATGAATGTAACATGGCAAAAATCAATGCACTTTTGGAAGCTGAATGTAAGGGAAATGTCATTTTGGAATTTCTAATGTGATATTGTTTTTCATGTTCTTGTTCATGATGACATTTTATTTGATTGCTGTAATTAATTTATAGCATTAACGTGATGACTAGAGGTGCTCCGATCACGATCGGCCGATCGTTAATGCGCATCTCGTCAGTAAAGCCGGTTCTCTAATCAGCGGTTAATTCCATCAGGTGCGTGATTTCACATAGAGCAGCTGTTACTACACAGAGCCGTTGTTAAATGAGAAGATACGCCAAAAAACGTTGAAAATTAACGTGATTTGCGCATCTTCTCTATTAACAACGGCTCTGTGTAGTAACAGCTGCTCTATGTGAAAATCAGTGATGACCCGTTGAATTCATTTTTGAAGCGATTGCTGATGAATGTATTTTTGTCCAGTGACTGTATACTGTATGAGATTATTACTGACCAAGTTCAGAGGCTGTCATATGTGGATCAACTTACTGTTTTGTGTATTTTCATCAGTTTCAATATGAAAAATAACTTTCAAATTGATTCAATGGCTTTATTGCATTTTGAGGGGAAAAATATAAAAAAATTATAATAAATCTTTGAAAATAAAAACCTTGATTTGAACATTTTTATGTTATTATAACCTAAAGATGCTATGTATAAGTTTGAAACAGAAAATAGTGGTTTTCATCTCGCCACTTTCTTGGTAAAGAAAACTTTTTACTTCAAATGATTTACTTCTATCAAATTTTACTTCAAATTAATCAAAATGGATTTATTGTGTTTTGGAACCAAACTCTTCATATATTTGTTTTCCTAATTACATTTGAGTCACAATTAACAGTATATCGCATTAGAATTTAATCTCTGTAATTAACCAGTGAACCAATAAATAAAAATAAACACAAATCTATTTATCAAGGACTATTCCCATGGGAAATATATTTCCAAATCAGAGTATTTTCATTTGGATGGATCCAAATTTTTAATTATTTTAACAAACAGAGCCCCTGAGTTTCCCAAAAATAGTAAGTAATTAGCATTTTTCTACTGGAGCCATAATAGAGCTTTGTATCCAAAAAAAAATGTGTCTATCAACCCATCTAATCTAATTAAACTGATACTATTTTTCCCAAAAAACTTGCATACCATGTATTTTTATGCTTACTTGAAAGCTTAGCCTAGCAATATGCTACCACCAAACTCCAGAAACCAGTTGTAAGTACAGTCTTCCTTGCATTTTTTGTGAGCAATGCTAT
This sequence comes from Carassius auratus, assembly GCF_003368295.1. Lineage (NCBI taxonomy): Eukaryota > Metazoa > Chordata > Actinopteri > Cypriniformes > Cyprinidae > Carassius > Carassius auratus. The sequence goes on from NC_039283.1 coordinate 23,166,157, forward strand.
CTGTCGACACGCACGTGAGCCACAACCTTCCCAAAGCGAATCAAAATCAATCACTAATTAGGTTCCATTTAATTTCAGATGCTGCCTTAGAAGTCTGATATAGGCAGGAGATGACAAGGCGGTGGTTTTAGGAAAAGCTCTAATGTGTTTCCACCATTACATTAGCTATAGACCCCTCAGCCTTGGGGGATGTCCTTAGTCATTACAGACTGCTTGTGAACATAAATTAACATGACATATGAGTGTAAGCAAATGTGACAAAGTGAAAACTGTGTCTGGAAGCGTGATCTGGAAGCCCACACACATATAAGACACAGCACATGGAGCTCAGGTAGAACAGACAGGTGTGAAAGAGAAGTGTACTGAGGCAACAGTGATGCAGTCCCTGCTGACACCGGTCACACTCATGCCATAACCTGCCAAGAACAGCTGTCACACCGGGGAGAAGTCACCCACAGAAACAGAAAGAGCACTTCCTATTCAAATAACATCCACACTGCCGTGACATGGCAGGTGTCACCGAAAGCTGTAAAATAGAAGAAACTGGCAATTTGAGGCTTGATGTTATCAGTCTGGATGTGTGAATGTGTGTGTTTAAATCAAGCTGACAACACAGTCGCCATAATTCTCTTTTCAAGACAAAAGAGCTCACATCCCGCTCTTTCATTCTGGCTGTAATGACTTAATGGTGAAGAAGTGATTACGGGCCGCCCATGTGATGCAGCCCAGCTCGCCTGAAGGATCCCCATGAGAATGCTCCTGTTCACTGCAAACAGTTGCTGAAAAATCATTTTTGGACATATTTATAGAAGTGGAACAGGATGTCTATGTGCTTAAAAAATAAATAAAAAATATTCAGGCAGAAATGATAAGGCTTGCACAAAATATCATGATCATGACTACATCGGTATTAGTCATTATATAAAATAAAATAAAAATAGACACAGGTGCATCTAAATAAATTAGAACATTGTGGAAAAGTTAATTTATTTCAGAAATTCAACTAAAACTGTGAAACTTGTGTATTAAATAAATTCAATGCACACAGACTGAAGTAGTTTAAGTCGTATTTTGCTCTTAAAGGGAATGGGAGATGACACTCTGATTGGTGTATTGAACATTACGACCATTATTATTAAAGGGATAGTTCACTCAAAAATCGAAATTATTGAGATAGACCTGTACAGCTTTTCATTAATAAAAAAGACATATTGTATGTTTTTTTTTTTGCTTTTTTTTAAATACATTTTTCAATCAAAATATGAATACATATGTAAAATACATACATAGACAAACAGGACTGTCACTGTAATATATAGCTTTTGTTAAATACTTGCTTTTTCAATACATTTTTTGCTCAAAATATGAATAGGCTCTACATGAGGGGGGGGTAATTTTAAGGTTTCTAATAAATACATAAATGCAGTGGCTTTATCAATTAATTTTTAGATCAAAATATGAATACAGTCAAACCAAAATTTATTCAGACAACTTCAACATTTCATTCATTATCACAGTTTATATGTTTAGAAAATGGTAATAAAATATGACAACAGCTCAAAGTTAAACTGTCTCAGAATAAATTCATCTCGATAATGTTAAATAACACCCAATCTTTTACTGGTAGTCCACTGTATGAAGAATTTTTGGGTATAATGTGTCACAGTTTATTTTATTTTGCAATCCTCACTTACATAAATGAACTAGTATCCTGCACCAACTAGTAAAAACATTGGCTTGACTTTATATCTCAAATAAAAACAGACTGAGAACCTGTTATGCAGGCTTATAACTTTCTATAGAGTAACAGGAAACTTCATTGGAAAGGACTGTTGCTCATTTGCTGGTTTCGTATTACATAGTGTTAACTAAACAGCGAAACTAAAGACTGCAAATGGTGTGCAACTTAACAATGGCTGACTGTAGCTGGGCAACAAGACAATTTTTTTGGAAATCAAGAAAGATGACGTGTTCTGCAGCTAAAGCCGTGTGCGTGCCAGAGAAGGAAATAGCCGAGAGGTTTGGCGCACATCCACTCCTGACCCCGCGTCATATGATGAGAGTAGAACAAATCAGGTGGATTTCTGAAATTCAAACTAAATCTACTCCTAGATTGATGCCTGAGACTATGTAACTCGACACTTTCCCATAGGATCTTGGGGGGAGTGACAAAGGCTGCAGACTGTGCCCAGACGCACGCACAGCAACTTCCTGGTAGGGTGTCACGACGCGTGTAGGAATGAGAAAGAGCAAGAGAAAGAAATCGACCAGATGGGTATGTTTATGATGAGATCTAACAAGCATGACAGACTGCATCTGTGATCTTGCGCTCGTGCTTACTGCCAATAATTGCTGAAAAGAACCAGAGTTTCTAGAAGTTGGAATCACTTTTTGGAGATATTTATAGAGATGAATTAAGATGCATTAGTCTGTCTGTTTGCTTCCGAATTCAGTCAAAAATGACAAGGAATGCACAATATATCATGATTATATCGGAAATGGTTATTATTAGCATTTTGTAAAATGATTCAAATAAGATAAATTAAACCAATACTGAAAGCAGACATAACAGCTTTTAAAAATATATATTTGTAATTAAAATATGTATTAAATCAATGAATGAATAAATAAATAAATAAATAAATAGCAGCTAAATATTTAGTAAATATTTAAGATAAAGCAGCGTTTTGCACTAAATAAATAAATAAAATAATATATCAGATTTTTTAATAAATATATTAAAGATTTAGCCTGGGTTTTTTATAACTTAATATTTTAAATAAATAATTTATTTCAGATATTGCTGCTTTCTCAAATATTTAGTTGCAACGTTTTCAATAAAAAAATAAGTAAATCGCCATAACCTGCTTTCAAATAGAGTGGCATTTAATAGACAGAGCCATAGATCACTGACAAGCTACGCAATATCACGTTCAATTTGCAGATGAATCTCCTTCGATAATGAACGCGATTTTGCATAGCCTGTCAGTGATCTACGACTCTGTCTATGTAATGTAATTAATATTAATATTAATAACTATGTAATTAATATCTTACCCTCATGTTTTTTCAAACCCGTAAATCCTCAGTTTATCTTTGGAACACAGTTTAAGATATTTTAGATTTAGTCCGAGAGCTCTCAGTCCCTCCATTGAAGCTGTGTGTACGGTATACTGTCCATGTCCAGAAAGGTAAGAGAAACATCATCAAAGTAGTCCATGTGACATCAGAGGGTCGGTTAGAATTTTTTGAAGCATCGAAAATACATTTTGGTCCAAAAATAGCAAAAACTATGACTTTATTCAGCATTGTCTTCTCTTCCGTGTCTGTTGTGAGAAAGAGTTCAAATCAAAGCAGTCTGGATATCCGGTTCGCAAACAAATCATTCAGTTCACCAAATCAAACTGAATCGTTTTAAATGGTTCGCATCTCTAATACGCATTAATCCACAAATGACTTAAGCTGTTCACTTTTTTAATGTGGCTGACACTCCCTCGGCGTTCAAACAAACCAATATCCCGGAGTAATGCATGCACTCAAACAGAACAAAAAATTCAAACGGACCCTCTGATGTCACATGGACTACTTTGATGATGTTTTTCTTACCTTTCTGGACATGGACAGTATACCGTACACACAGCTTCAATGGAGGGACTGAGAGCTCTCGGACTAAATCTAAAATATCTTAAACTGTGTTCCAAAGATAAACGGAGGTCTTACGTGTTTGAAACAACATGAGGGTAAGTTATTAATTACATAAATTTGCTATCTGGGTGAACTAACCCTTTAAGGGCCGCTCCATTTGAAAGCAGGTGATGGAGATTTAACGCTAATCATGGAACCAGATAATCAAAATGAACACATTTCCCTCAATACAATTATAGGGAATACAAAGAAATCCAAACATATTTGAAATCCTTCCATGAGGATTCCACAACACGACGAGTAAGATATTTTACGATCACATTACATTCATATGAGTCCAGCTATGAGTCTGGATGGCTTTCACCTACTATATTTCATGTCTCTATATCAGAAACACATGGTTCATAAAGGGGCTCCTTGTTTGATGGAGTCTTAGTGAAATGGACTTTCCTGGGCTCATGGATCAATAGGACTTTAATCTCTGCTGGATGGGGCCACCGAGAGACCGAGTATGGAGAATAAGGGCAAGGCCGGTGTAAATCTCTCCAGTCTGTCAGTGCAGCACTAGGGCCAAGATGAAATTCAGAAACCTCCAGAGCTCCACCACAAACCTCATCAGTACATCCCTGAGAGTTATGTGACAGCTGTGTGTAGCTGCGCATAGTCATAACACAAAAGCCAATATAAACAGACTAAATGCTAATCAGGGAGAACACAATACATGATATTTCAATCTAAAACTCAACCTAAATGGTCAGGGAAATGGGTAGTTTTGTCATAAGCAGTCTTATCATCACCATTTTGTATACAGTCTGGGAAATACTGCATTAAGAGAGAAGGAAATAACAAAAGAGGGAGAGGTTTGAAAGAAATGAATGAATGAATGAAAAATGAGTCATGCGATCACAAAAGGTCTGTTCTACTGAGAGGACATTTGCATCCTCAGATCATTGCACTGGCCAGGAACTGGCAAATCGAATAAATTATTCTGACAAGAGCTCACCCCATTTGTTTAAAGAAAAGGTACAAAGGAAATGCCACCAGACCACAAAGATTATAAGATAGCACTGGAACAAGCAGAGACCTTCAAAACAGGTCATGGAGACAAAAGACCAGCACAAAGACTTGCTGAGGACTGCATCGTAAGTGTCACTACAGTAGAGAGATGTTCAGAAAAAAACAATAATCTCTGAAGATCTCTTAATAGTTATTGTAGATTACAAATTTATTAATTTTATACTAACAGAACACAAAGCACATGTAACTATAGTTCAAATCTTAAAACATTAAATTGATAACAAACAGTATTGAGAACATTAAATCCATCCATTTATGTTACAATTTTTCCATTTATGTTACAATACAAAAAAGTGAAGGGAAAATTAATCAGAGAAGGTTCAAAGCGTTATGCACTTTCATGTTCCTCACCTTCTTTGTAAAGCAAGGATGAATGGATGGAAGTCTCCAAGCATCTTAAAAGTAATTGAGTTAAACAATTTTCTTGTGGCAAATTGCTTCTCTACATCCTAAATCATTGAATGTTTCTATTGAACATTACCTCAGTGACCTTAATTAGCTGTCCATAGAGGATATCTTGTGTTTTTTTTTGTTTTTTTTAAATGCTCCATGCAATTATGTCCTTGGCTGTTGTGCCATCTCTCAGAGCAGATCTTTCAGAAGCTGAGAGGGACTCATGAGTGACTGGTAGCTGGCTTTTATAATGACCTGATTAAAAATCACCTGAAAAAGCAAAGTTGGCCAGAACAGCAGAAAGTACTCAACTCAGAAGGCCTAACCACCATCACAGACCAACCACTGTTCCTCAAAAAAATACACCTAAGAGCCATCAGACAATAATGATGCCATAAGGTTATCGACAATCAACACCTTCGAAGTTTGAAATAACATCCAACATGTAAAAATAAGGCTTTCTACTAGGCTTTCTTACCAGCCAATTTTTAGCTGCATTTTACAAGTGTATATGGCACACAAAAGACAGAAATTCTATACAAAATAAATATATAAAAAGTTTTTTTTTTTTTTAAAAGACAGTTACATATTTATCCAGCAAGGATAGATTAAAATGATTAAAATGAGTAAAGGCAAGCGAAATATCGTTGTCAAACTTAGAAGTTAAGACTTTATCTCTAAAATGACTACTATTTAGCAATCACATGAATGAATTAAATTATATTTTAGCTGTAATAATATTTCACGAGATTACTTTACTGTATTTTTTTTAGCAAATAAATTCAGCTATGGTGAGAATAAATGACTTCTTTCAACAACATAAATTTATATTGACATGCTCGGTGAAATCTGACCCAATTGCTTATTTTGCAAACGGAAATATCCTCCTAAATTTCAATTCATTACAACATGAGAAAATTTGACTTGCATTTGGCACATGGCAGGTGTTCATTTTGTGCCCTGCGGGGGTATAATTCAGAAAGCCGTTGCAGAGGCGCCCTTTGGTCTCAATCATTGTTTACCATCACCGCTGAAATTACTGTACTTAAAAATAAAGCATATTCACCACCCACACAATGTAAACACCTGCAGTCCTCTGATATGTGGTGCAGCTCAACAGACGCTAAACAAAGTTGAGGCAAAAAAGCTTCCTGAAAATGAAAATGAAAGAAATGTAGCCTCGGGCATTACTGCTTGTAAGGAGGAGAACAAATCATAGAGCACACTGTCAAGATGAATTCAAAAAAGCTGCACCTGGGTAGGCAGGATTTAACGTGGGAGATTCTAACCGAGGTGAGCACTTCCTAGAGTAAAACTCACAAAACTTGAGGGCAAGCCGAGGCTTCTAAGTGCCCTCCTGTTCTGGAGTCTGTCATTTTCACATCTAAACACCAGTCTCGGATCCTCTCGGAGCCAAATTTCCATCAGGGGCCCCTTAACTGTTTTTTTTTTTTTCTTAATCCGTAGATAAATCACTGAGGAACTGAGCAGCCTTCCAAAAACAACAAAAGGAAAAGCCAGCACCGCTTCGCTCTGTTGTCGTATGCTCGTTTCCCATCAGATGTTGACTGTACAGCTCTGGCGTTTGAAGAGGAGGAGGAGAGAGCCCTCTGGCAGTCCCCCTTTCCCAAAACCCTCTCCCGTCCCAGCCTCATACCTCTTACAAGTCCAGAGCAGTTTGACAGGCGAGTCCAAAGAAAACATTTCTCGACAAGAGACGGACTGCCTCTGATGCTGGGGGAATGAGCGCTCTCAGCTGTTGCTTTTCACATTTCTTCATTATTTCAGTGGCACTAAACAGTCAGGACTGAAAAGAAAAAAAAAGGTCCTTTGAGATTCCACTGCAGTGCAAAAAAAAAAAAAAAAAAATGAAAGGCGCTATGCAATTTCCTTAATTACAAAGGACATACAATTGTGGTCGCCAAGGTCCTCGCCGCCTCCTGTTTTACAGGTACTCTGCAATTAGCTTAGGTCAAAGAATTTGGATGTCAGGTTGATTCTGATTAATTAAACTGTTTGATGCATAATATCTGAGTGCCCAAGACATTCAGGCCCTCCTATCAGGTCTCCCGCCTACACCTGGGCACCAGGGCGGCCTCATTGATGTTCTGTGCTGCATTATCTCGTAATCAGTGTGGAAAAACATCTGAAACTTCATTTGCACTTTCATAACTTCACAGCAAACCATCCTTTATGAGCCACCTTAAAGAACTAGTTCACCTAAAAATGAAAATTTCCTCATTATTCACTCACCCCCAGGCCATCAAAGATCATTTTTCTGCCAAAGAGAAATTAAGGTTTTGAAGGAAAAGCTGCAAATGAATGAGACTCAACATAGACCATTTTTGAAGGTCCAAAACCATATTTAGGATGCTTAAATGAAACTCCAAGGCAAGATGCAGAGCCAAGAGTCCTCAAGAACCCAAGCTTGTGCCAGGCTTTCAGCCTAGTCTTTCCACTTCAAGATCCTCTGACTCAAACTGGTTCTTTTTCATCAACCAACTTCAGCAAAGATCAACTTGAGCCTTCAGATTCCATCAGGACTCACTTTCAGACAGACAAGAATCCAGTTTAGTCTTGATACAATAAGTATCATTTGCACCTTTTTAAAAAGTTGTGTTTGAACTAAGAAACTGAGTTTTCCTTAAACAGGAAAGATTTGTTTGTGTCAAAATACATTTTCTTAACAGTTGTCCATTGACTAAATATGCCATTCAAGGGGTTATCTCCCCTAAAATGTAAACGCTGAACCTCCCAGGCACTAACAAAATATTTAGAGCGGTCTGCTCAGATCCATCAATCACTTTAGCTAAACTAATAGTGATAGTTTGGGGAGTGGTGACTGTAGCAGCCTGAGCCAGTGGGTGTTTAGTCTGTGTGGGTACATGGCTGATGCATAACAGGGGGTGGGTGCGGGGGGGGGGGGTGTTCTGATACGGTTACAGAAGCGTAAGCCAAAATTCAAAGACTTGCCAAAATACACATAGACAGACAATGGCATATACAAAAGTAAGTGTTTTAAAACAAGATGGAGATAAAATAGTAAGATACTGTAAGGATAAGAATGATAAAAATGCATTAAAAGGGCGTGATGAATGTAAAGAGGATTTACAAATATGCTTTATATTTACAATTCCACTAGGTCACATTGTAGCACAGAAATCGGATGCTTTACCTTTAAAAAACACCTTTGCAAGCAAACAAAGAAGGTTTCATGTCCTGCGGTAATTTGCATCATGACCACGATTGTGGCATTATGAAAGATAGCTGCTTTCCATGCTCTGGACTCACCCAGCTACTGCAGTGCTGCTGCAGTGGATCCCGGAAAATGGAAAGCGCCTTGATGCACATGCCATGCTCTGTACTACAAGAAACTGTTGCAGTCTAAGCTATAACCAAGCTACAAGACTGACAGTCCAGCACACCTGAGAAAGCCAATTAGGCACAAGAGAAGGACAGAAACTCATCCTTTCAAAACATGGTTAAAAACATACCAATAACAATAACCTTGTGGAAAAGATTTACCCTTCTAAGTGACAGTCCGATATCGGAGCCAAGTCTATTTATTAAGCCTGCACTTCGCCAATGAACAAAAGTTGCAATTTTCACAAACATCCTGTAAAATTAATAGAGATGAACCCATATGGACATTTTGGCTGGTATTTATAATAACAATTTATAATACTTTAAAGATGATAACTGAAATATTGGTGGGAGGAAATAAGCACAACTGCTTATATCTGCCTATTTAAGTTTCATTACTCCATTTCTATGGTATAGGCCACATTAAAAAGTCACATTCAGCAGCTGTATTGTGTAAGATGTGTTTACTTTATTTAAAAAAAAAAACACATTTTATCTCAATATTGTAATCAACAAGACCTACATTATGTCAACTCGTTCTAAACCAGCAACACTTAGTAATAAATACAATATTATGTTAGATTATATCTATTGACATAAACTGACCAATTATTCCAGATGTCAGTAAATAAGAATAGAGCATAGCTGCACATCCCAACAAAGAGACTCCCATCACTAGGCAGCAAGAGTAGAGCTGCCCCATAAAATAAATGTAGGTATTTTTTTAAATAAATAAATAGACCTCCTAAAAATACTTTTATATGAATGTTGATATAATCAGTGCTTATAAAGTTCATCCATTCATTACTATCATATTACAAATTCAAAATAACGATACACAACTCATAAAAGAAAAGCATGTAGCTTGACAGGGAATGTGTGAAGAGATAAAAATGTAGGAGTAGACACTTGGTTACAATGCCTGTATTCATCACACATAGGGTCAGTCATCGCTGCCTTCTGTCAACCAGGCCATGGCAAAACAAAAGCGGAAAAAACTATGGCGGAAACAGCAGTCAAACACAATAAGGGTGGATTACACTGTGTAAATCAGGCCAAAAACCAACAGAAACGAAGATTCGACTGCAGCTGAAGAACAGAGGGAATGCAAGACCACAGCGGTAGTTACAGAATCCTACAGCTACCTGACAGCTTGCTAAATGGAAGTCATTTAGTAAACTGAAAATCAATAGCTTCCTCAAACGGATCATGATTGTTTGAAAAGTTTCTTGGCCGAATCATGTGACATGTTTCCTACAGCCTGGCTCAGAGGGAGTGGTCCATTATGAGCAAGCACACGCGGCACCCTTCAGTTTCCCTGTATCTGCTCTGTCTTCATGCAGCCCACTGACAGTGTGGAGGAGGAAGCTGCTCATAATCTCGGTGTGTGTGTGTGTGTGTGTGTGTGTGTGTGTGTGTGTGTGTGTGTGGATCGGGTTATGCCTACAAGGACAGTAAATTCTGAAATCAAAAACTGTGGAGAACAGCCAACACTCCTCATGAGGAAAACAGCTTAAAAAAAACACAGATAACTAAATAATGGAAAATAATGTAAATGTAGAAAATGCACGTTTTGGTTTGGACCGAGGTTTGCTGGTCTCCATGTCTGGTCAGGTTTGGGTCTATTGTTTGGTTTTGGAGGTGTTAAAGGCCTTCTAGCTAAACCAGTTGAGTGTGCTGCTTGACCAGACTGGGAGACCAGCCTGAACCAGTTAAAACCAGCACACCACCAGCAGCTGTTTTACAGGAGGGAAAAACACTATTAGATGGTAAATATGATACCTTTCAATGTGCACAATTTGCATGTGTATATTTTCTTAATTAAAATGTACATTTAACCCAATCTTCACATTACATTGCAAATAAGTAAATAAATGAATAACCTTTTTGCTTAACTGGTCAGTAGGCTGGTTTTGTGCTCTCACAGCTAAACCAGATTAACATAAGCGTTGTCAGACCCTCTTAAACTAGACAAGACCAGTAAACCAACTATTTATTCCCCCATCTCCTATACAGTATTTTTGTTATCATTATTATTATTATTGAAAGAGGAGTGGCGCCAAACTCAAGATGGGCGTTAAAAAGAGAGATTTGTTATTAAACAGATTAAAAAACATGATTTGAACAAGAGATAATAGACTCTTTCCTACAGTGCGTGAACAACTCATAAACAAGCTGTGATCATTCATAAGCATAACCGGATATGCGAGCGCTTTTATCAGCAATAAAGAGCGCAGTAGGTTACTGTACTTTGTACTACTCTGCACATATACTTCACTGTGAGGCAATAAAAACATATTCTGGTGAAACGTGTGTGATGTTTCTTTCGTAGTTAAACAAATAATTAGTTTAGGCGACGAAAACCCACCAGATGATTTGAATAGATTATTCAGTAAAAAATAATAAAAAATAATAATAATAACTTAAATGCTGCCTGGTGGTTAATTCACTTTAAAATTAAACTCACGGTAAAACCTTCTGACATGAATTTGATATTAAAAACACACATTTATAAGCCACCTCACTGCATTTATAACACGTCTGATGCAGCCACAAACGATTCATTAATTCAACCAAGTGATTTAAAGCTTCACAGATGAGACTACACTTGTTTACTCTAACCTAACAACTTCTTCCAGGTGTGTTTTCGATGAAAAATACTATAACAAAAATTCAAAGATAGAAACTATGAATTACGTCAATCTGGACAACTGATGGAATTTATAAGCAGAAATAAATAATACAGCCCGAGACACCCATTCATTTTAAGCTTCAGGTGTAATCTTGACTGTTTTTATGACAACCGAGGCCAAATTTCTCCGTTATCAGAAAAGTTTATCGGCTTCAAAGTACAACTCAGCCGCCTTCTGCTGTCAAGACAACAATCTTATGTTTTTCATATCCTCAAAACACGCACAAGTTTGAAAGTGCGTAGCCTCTGTAATTTAAACAAACGGCACTTTACCTGTTGGTCCCTCTACGCTGTCGGCGTGAATCTGAACGGCCAGGATCAAGAGAAATGCGCAGGTATTCATTTTATGTTGTTAGTCCAGTTAGGGAAACAAGCCGAGATCATTTCAGTGGCTCCAGTAATTTGGATTGTGAAGTTGTGGACTCACTCCCGTTCATCGATTCCCAAAATCCAGCCGAAGCTCGGTTCAGAGTCGCGCGAAGTGATACGGGGGCAGTGCGAGCTGTTCAAACTGACGTCAGGATAAACAGTTCGAAGCGGTGTTTCTTTCTCTCCGAGCGCACTTTCTGGCGCTCGAGAATGCGTAGTGAACTTGAATGTGTGCGAACCACGCCCCCATGCGGGACTTTGGAGAAGTTGAGCTCGAATCATGGTGTTTACGGGCTACAACAGTACATTATGATTCATCATTATCTCTTTAGCCTCGCTACTAAAGACAAGTAGCTTCCATAATAAAGAGGGGAATTAATGATGTGATTTCTATTGGTTGATAAATTAAGGGAAAAGGTATGCATTCTCTAAAACATACTGACCTGTGTTTGTGCATGTGTGTTTACAGCATACTTGGAATAGTTAATAAAAATTAAACCTAAATACAGTCTAAGCAAGAGCCAGAGGGGCAAATTCTATGATTTATAGGTTGTAGGCATTTTATCTTTTTTTTTTTTTTTTTTTAGTATTTCAGTTATGTTTAAGATAGTTCTAATGTAACTTTGTAAACACACACACAAACACACACACATACATACATATATATATATATATTTAAAATAACATCGCATACAATTACAATATAAATAAAATGTAATTATTTTTAATATTTTGGTAAATTTGGAAGTTTGTTGAGGCCCCCTGATAACAGCCATATGTGTAGGCTTCATATGTGTAGCTGTCAAAACTGAATATGTGATTTAAATAAACTATGTTAAAAACTAAGCAGACTTCTGTGCTGTAGATTTCCAGTCTTCTAACAATAGCCATTATGAAGCCAATGAGATGGAGCATCTTATCTTTGCAGTCACACAGGTTGGATGGATTTGTGTTCATCTGTTTAGGCTCCACAAAAGGAAGGACTACCTATTGAGCCATGAATGGAAGTAACAGAGCCAAGTTGGACCTCGACTGCCGGAGGTCCAGCCATGTCCCACAGCCAGCAGGGATGGCAGGTGAAGACAGCCACATACTGATCCATTAACATTTCTCATACCAATTTAATTTCACACAGCAAAGAACAGTGCAACCACTTTTTCTTTCTATCGCAATCAGTCTACCTAATACATATTCACAGCAGGGGAGTCTGACTCCAGAGATGTACATCAAGCAATAGGATGGTCGGCTATCAAGAAATTTCAAATAAATCATGCCAGAGAGTAAGTTACACCAAACATGCATCTGTTTTAATCAGAATGTGGTGTTTTGGACCCCCAAAAGTATCTTATTTTGTGTTCTGTAGAAGAAAGTCAACGTGATCAAAAAATGGCATAAAACAAAAAAAAATTTTAAGTGAAAAACACCTGTAAAGGAATAAATCAAAACAAATGTACAATTTCCTCAGGCCATAAGATGTAGATGAGTTTGTTTCTTCATCAGAACAGATGAAGAATTGTAGCATTACATCACTTGATCACCAATGGACCCCTCCGAAGTGAATGGGTGCCATCAGAATGAGAATTTAAACAGCTGATAAAAACATCAGAGGTAATCCACATGACTCCAGTCCATCAATTAACCATGTAAAGTGAAAAATTTGCATGTTTATAAGAAACAAATGTATAATTAATGTGTTTTATCTTTTTGTCTTCATTTTAGGATAAATATAAGTCCATTATCCATAATAATGCTTCCCCTCCTACTCTTTCATTTACACAAACTTTGCTTAAATGCATATAAAATAGTCCCTTTCTATGCCAATGTAGCAGTATCCAAATACATGATCCCTGGGTTCTGCCTGGAGCAAATGCACAATATCTCATATGACCTTGTTCAGTCATTGCCTTGGAGGGCACCGTGCAGCGGTTTATCATTTGTTTAAGCGTCCCATGTGAACGTGACAATGGGGCCTGTACAGCATTATGAAGGTTGAGACAGGTGCGCTTTCCTCCATAAAACCACATTTGAGTCCCATAAAGGGAATCACCAGCACACCCACAAACCTTTTTTTTTGAGGTAAATGACAAAAGAGTGATGGACTGTGCCGAGTTTTATTCGATTCAGGCGAAGTGTGGGAGGATTATGAAGAGCTCCTCTCACATAAAATGTGATTGTGTGCACGTATATGTTGTGTACAGGGAAAACTGTTCCAAAAACAAATACAGTGTAAGACTGGAAACTGTTTATATGATTAAACACTTGAAGCAACAACAACAAAAAAGACTTGACTGTTGTAAAAGAAAACAGACAAAGTTGTGACCTCATACTGAGAACAGAATGATCTCTATATACACATCTATATGAACTGTAATCTGTCTGGGAAGCATTTTTAGCACGTCAGACTGTATTTAACAGGATTGTCACGCCATCTCATTCAACTGTTTCTTAATGTTGTATTGCCATCTGGTGGTGTATATTCAAAATGTGAAAAGGTCAACAGATCATGGCTAGTTGCATTTAAAGAAACATCTTTACAGTTTTTAAACAGCTAACATTCCATTTTCTGTGCTATAAATGTCAGGCTTAGTACTTTTTAGACTATATTATTCAAATGTTCCAAGACATTCTTAAAAAAAAAATTTGTTCCGCAAAAGTCGTCAAACACGTTTGAAATGACGTGAGGATGAGTAAGAAATTACAGAATTTAAATTTTAGAGAACTATATTTTTATATTAATGCTGAATATTGTTCTCAAATTTTGCATAATTTTTATTTATTTATATATTTTTGCAGATCAGTCAGTTTTGTTGTTCTGATGGTCCAAAACCATCTCATTAACGGTCTAAACATCTCAGTCAACTTGTCCGGAAGTGCTACATCTGTTATAATGGCACAGAACACAAGGCCACATATATACAACACTCTCCCTCCACACACAACAGATGTAGCAAATTACTGTACTTACAAAAACATAAAAATAAAAAATAAAATTAATAGTTTATAGGCTACTGTAGGAGATCGCCTCGGTGACCAATACTGAGATGTTGTGATTTTGCATTCACGTCACAAGATGTCAGTGTAAGTTTAAAATCGCGGCCAAAGTAATGAATTAATGATTGAGTACGCTTTTAAAAAGTTGTATTGACACGGATGAGATTTTCATCTGGACCAATTACGTATAGCATTCTCAAATGTATTTGTGTCTCTAACATCTTGCCCTGACCCTGAAGAGACAATAATAAAAAAATGTATAGCTATATATATAAAAAAAACTATATATATATATGTATATATATATATATATATATATGTATATATATATATATATATATATATATATATATATATATATATATATATATATATATATATATATATATATATATATATATATATATATATATATATATATATATATATATATAGTTTTTTTATGACTGTCTTATGGTGGCCGCCTCTTCAGGTCTAATATATATATCTGTGTGTGTGTGTGTGTGTGTGTGTGTGTGTGTGTGTGTGTGTGTGTGTGTGTGTGTGTGTGTGTGTGTGTGTGTATATATTACGTATAGTCATATAGAACCAAAATGTGTTACAGCCTACTCTCAGGAGTATTGTAATCAGCATTTATAGTGGATCAAAAAAGTTTATCAAAGTTGTCCTGAGACTAGGCTATAACACATTTTGGTTCTAGGTTTAACTTTGATGGAAGGTTTTGAACCACTGAAATGTTGACCACTGTCTAGCATTTGTATTAACGTAACGTTACAGTAAGGACCAATGAGAACATCTAATTTTACACACGTTCAAATAGTGAAACGGGTATTGTTGTAAACAAGTCAACTAGCATGTCCTGAAGCCAATAAAACGAGAGTACATTAACCCATGCCCAGTCGGGGATGGGCTACTTCTGCTGCGTCTTAACTTGGATGAGAAGCGCGAGTCTGTAGAGGCTGATTACGACATTAACTACAACTCATGGCTTAAACTCTGAATGCTAGAGTCGGAGAAGGGATATCCCGAAGGAAATCATGCACGCTAGATATGGAGCTCTTTGGGATGCTATGGAATTCTCTCGGGTTTGGCTTATTCTCAGCATCGAAACCCTGGTGTTGGTATGTGGTCAGAAGGGTAAGATTGCGCCTACTGCTCACACTCCTGAAGTACTGTTAAAGTAAAACTAATGTGCCTTAATACACGTTGGAAGGTAATAAATACTTTAAATGTTATGTTTAAAATTAAAAAAAAAATAATAATAATTGTACTTTATGAAATGATATGTACATTTATAAATTATATAAAAATTGCATATAGGCTACATGTACATATATCGTAATTGCCCTCTGTTTACATTACGGTTCTGGACATTGTTACATCAAATACTAACTTTAACTGCGATTCTAAAAGTGGGCACTATTTGGCTGTTTATCCTTCACTCTCTAGTCAGCTTATATATATATATATATATATATATATATATATATAGATAGATAGATAGATAGATAGATAGATAGATAGATAGATACATATATATATATATATATATATATATATATATATATATATATATATATATATATATATATATATATATATATATATACCCACACACACACATACAGTATTTATTTTATTTTATTTTATTTTTTACATTTTACAGTATTTATACATTTGAAGTGGATCAAAATCTTTCTTCAAAGTTGTCTTAAAACCAAAACAATATCCGTTCTTGTCTTAGGACATCTTTGATTAACTTTTTTGATCCACTTCAAATCTTGACTATTGTACACATAAACTTTGATGTATCATAGCATGCCCTTGAATACATTCTCTCAAATTAATTTTTTAGAAATATCAACAAAAAATGTGTGTTTATAGCCCTATTTGCCTATTTTTGAGGATCCATCAACATCCTGGACTGGATGATGTCCTCCTGTTCTGCCTGTGTTTAGAGAGCGAGTTAGGAAGAATGAATTTGTTTACGGTATTTCTCAATATGTGTGTGGGGTCAGCATGAATCACTCCAGCCTGATTCACAGACTGTGAGGACTACCGCAAATGTTTTCCAGTCAAACTTCCATCCCCAGAACTCAAAGTATACAATACCAGATGAGCCAGATGGTTAGCTGACTGTGTTATGGGATGTTATTGTATTAGAATGGAAGCTGACATATTTTTGAGTTTGTGCTAATATTATATTGTTTCCAAGCTTTAGAAGATCTAGAGAGTATCCAGGTTTTGCCAGAACAGGAGAAAACAGCTTGTCCCCAAATATTTTTGAGTTTGCAGTTGTAATATGACTGACACAGAATAGTCTAAAAAGGCCAACATCCTGTCAGACTCAGGGCCTGCAGGGACGTGCCTTCAAATACCCTGACGAGAAAATAAAAAATTACACGCTGCCTCATAGTGTAGCGATGATGATGGATTGGTATCCATGATCCCAGTGCATTCATAGTATCTCAGCTGTAAGGAATGTTATATTCTGTGTCAGCAAGCGTCTTAATTATACCCAGCATCCTCATGTGCGGCATGTTTAAAACACCTTACTGTGAACTCAACTCGCAGACATCGCACAGATGTCATCACAGTGCCTGCCTGCTGTTAAATAATGTCTAAAGATTGCCTCAGGCTGTGCTTCATGAGGAGTTCATTGTGAATTTTATGCTGTGGTTACAAAGAAACTGGCCTTGGAGCCAACCATTGTGTCTGGTTTCTACACACCAGCAACACCAACTGGAATTATTGTTTCCACACAAGTTTTTCTAAACACTCGCCCTGTCTGCCATTGGTCAAAAAAAAAGCCACACCCCAACGTCACATAATTGTTTAACCAGTGTTGCTAGACTGGGCTGGTCAGGATCAAACAAACAGCAAAGCCACAGTATTACCACATTTCAGGGCAAGTTAAAAATAAAATAAAAAGGCATATAGTTGTTCTGCAAAAATTATACACTTATAAATATTAAAACATGTTATGCATTGCTTACATTTTACATTTACAATTATTTTTTACATGGAATATGTGTCTTACTATTGTATTTTTTCATTTTGAATTACCATCTTGTTCGTCTGTTAGTGCTGAAAAAAGTGGGATACTTCGAAAGGATTTAATAATATAATCATTATGTAAGAGATAATGTAGGCTACATCCGGTTGTTTGTTCTCTCAGAACAAACCCAAACAGGGTGATCAGGACACCGATATGAAGCGGAGGCGTCTTGTATCAACCTGAAGGGGTTTATTCTGTGATAACAACCAGTTGGATGTACGTTATCCCGGTTATTACATGGCTAAAAAGATTTGTTTTTACCAAATATGTTGAAATTAATGCTAAAGTCTTCCATTGTAACACGCGGTGGTTAACTGTTTTCAGTCACAAGATAGCGCCAGACAGTCAACGACAACAGAGTGACTCGTTAAGCATTTAAGTAGTACCGATTAAGATAACTTGTACCCAGGTGAGCGGTGTTATTCAATTTGGCGGTTGTTATCAGGACATACCATACTGCTGGATGGCGCGATTGACCAATCAGAATGAAGTATTCCACAGAGCCTTTTAATAAGTAAGGGTTAATGTAAGTTACACGAGAACAACCACTTACACTACATTTCCCCACAAAATAATTAAACCGATAAAAGAATTGAGACGAAAATGTTTTAAAACCTTACCAGTCTGTTCTCTTATAATCCATTACTGCATACAAAACAATTGTAGCAAAATGGCAGCAGCTGCATTTGTATGAAACGAGAGCGAGTCTGCGATACCAGGATGACATAATTAAACAATTGTCCACCATTTTGAATCGAGTTTTAATATTTTATTAGCTAAACAAACACAAAGCTTCCACCAGGAAAAAATAGTTCAAGCAAGAGTACAGCGACGACTGCTGTTACCCGGATGAGCCTGTGTTATTAGCTTTTACAGGTTATACCAGGGATAACATACCTCGGGATTTCACGACTGACCAATCAAAATCAAGTATTCCACAAAGGCGGTCTAATATCTTGGGATAACATACCTTGGAATTTCGCGACTGACCAATCAGATTAAAGTATTCCACAGAGCCGTGTAATAAGACTCAATGTCATATAAGGTGTTATCATTTGATCATTAAACTTGATTACCTTCATAAAACCAAACAGTTTACACACAAGATAACCAACACGCTGTCTTGCCAATAACTATTTGACATTTTGGTAAACAGTAGGATAATTTTTCATACAATGTGATTTGTACAATCTGTTTATGCCTCACTGTTTTGAAATGGGATTTGTTTTTGTTTGTTCTAAAAATTGTTCATATGAAATCACCACTTCATAAAATAGTTACAATTTCTCATGTGATTGTGTTAAAAATATATATTATTTGCAATAAATTCCACCAGATTCACCCACCTTAGCTGGGGTGAAATACTGACTGAAATACAGTATATAAAAGACTGTTGTAGATAAAATCACCCTCACTCAAATCAAACATTCAACTCTTTGACCACACTGAGTCATACAGTGAATGGTTTGAACATTGCCAGTTAACAGCCTGACCTCAAAATCATGTTTGTTTTCCTATGCAATGATTAAGATAGTTCATAGCAACAAGATGTTTGGTAGATTTAGAGATAGACTTTGCCTAAAGTGGAAAGAAGGGGGCCACAGAAGCTTTAAATCCCAATGATTCAGAACTGACTGAGAAATTAGGAATGAGAGATGGACGATGTACTCAGACCGCTCTAGTTCATCACACAGGGCCTAGACCATAAATGGAGCAAGAGACTCAAAAGCATTGGATAAATTTGGCTATTCATATTGACTATGGGATTTAGTGGAACTCCAAACTAGTTGGCAATCGTTTTGGGGTTATGTTGTGGCGATTATGTCATGTTTATGAACTTGGTAGAGTGTGTCTACCATACAACACAACATTGCCATCAACTAAACGCTACTGCAATTATGGCTTTAATTAACGCCAGTTATGGAAAGCCCCTCAAGTGTGACTAATACTGAGAGAATTGGCAAGTCCCCTTACCACACAAGCTTTTGCAATCCACTCTTCAATACCCAGCAAACGACCTGCCAATACCCACAATGCTAATACTAAATGTGCTCTGCCTCGTTTTCCCATGGGCTAGAAACATGTCAAGAGAGAAACTAGTTAGCACATTTGATGATTAATGGAAGTTAAATGAGAGATAAAATCTAAATGTGGAAACACACCACAAAATTAGAACATTAACAGAAGAAAAAAATGCCTTTTTAACTCCTATCACATTAATATCAATGTGATCTTCCCACTCTCTTTTCCCTTTAGGCAATGGGTGTGGGCACACAGTCCTCAATCCCAGCAGTGGCACACTGACCTCGCTGAACTTCCCGGGAACCTACCCTAACCATACCCAGTGTGAGTGGAGCCTAAGGGTACCGAAGGGCCAGACGCTGCTCTTGAACCTTGGGGACTTTGACTTGGAGAGGAGCCAAGACTGCATATCTGGCTCTCTTACCATTACAGACACCAGTGGGGCCACTGTAGTGGGTAGGACCCTCTTCAAACAGACATTATGGAATGGCAGTCTTGCCCACTGTTGTGTATATATTTTATATAACAACATAATTAAATATACATTAAATAACTGATATTAAAAACCCAATAGGATTTTACAGTCACCTTCAACTCTAAATTTATAGCCACCTCATTCACAGTATGTTGTTACTGAGAAATTCCAGAGATCCAACCTCATGCTGCTCTTTAGCTCCCCAGTCACATGATCATAGCATGACTGCAGCTTGCATGCTGCATTCCACTCTGCTGTAGCATGACGGTTACGTGGTCACATAAATGTGCATGAACAGCCTTTCATGACAGAGAAGGTGTGCTGGATTGTGTGTTGAATCTAAAAATGCATTAAATCTACTGAGCTTGTTTATATCATGTGGTTTGTGATTCACAGGTCCTCTGTGTGGGCAGTTATCCTCCACAGGCAGGAATATATCTGTGAGTACTAATGAAGTCACAGTGCGTTTCATCTCCGGCACTCACCGTTCAGGAAGGGGCTTTGTCATGTCCTATTCAACCAATCAGCAATCAGGTAATAGCTCATATCCTTTACATGTCCCACTCCATTCTGTGCACCTGTACACAGTAGACAAAAAAGAATGTGACCCCATGGTTCAAGTGAGTTGTATATGATCAGAGTAAACACACCAGTAACTGTTTGTTCTCTAAATTTACAGCTTACTCAGTAAACAGCACTTCAGCTGACTCCACAAGTGGGAGCAGTTCCCATCCTAATCTCAATTACTGTTTATTCTTGTTTCGAACATCACATGGGAACCGCCTTACTGGAGGTCATGCACAGATCGCTAAATAAACACCCTTACATGTGTCACGGTAGACTACGTGGTCAGTCTTAATTTATTACTGTATATTAGAAATAATTAGTGGTGTTTACATCATTTATTAAAACTATTTAAATAAAAAATAAAAAAAAATTATGCATTTAGCAGACACTTTTATCCAAAGCAACTTACAGTGCATTCAGGCTATCAATTTTTACATATCATGTGTTCCCGGGGAATCGAAAAACATTTTTGAATTTAAAAACATTAATTGTAAAGCTTAAATAAAATAACATTTAAATATTAGGTGAAACGTTATAAAATTACTCACTGAAACTAAAATCTAAAGAGCAATAGTTGAAGAGAAAGACAAAATAAACAATATTTATAA
This sequence comes from Carassius auratus, assembly GCF_003368295.1. Lineage (NCBI taxonomy): Eukaryota > Metazoa > Chordata > Actinopteri > Cypriniformes > Cyprinidae > Carassius > Carassius auratus. The sequence continues at coordinate 23,187,417 of NC_039283.1, forward strand.
AAACTATAATGAAATGGAATTCCAAATTATAATTGTATATAAATAATTCTAAATTAACACTAGGTATAATGATTTTTTTTATTTTTTTTGGTGCACTAAGGCCCAGTGTGTAGATTATAATACAGAGAACCTTAATGGGTCGGCCCTGGATGTAAGGATTTTAAAATGTGTGTTAGGGTGACCGACTGGAATGCAGCTCTCCTCCTTGGCTGAGATTCAGAGTGTTTGCTTTGTAAGCAGGGCAGCAGACTGCCGCTCCTGGCCTGAATAAGTAGAGGCCCCTGTGCTTGGCCACACACTGAAGTAGATGGAATGCTGTATGCTCACTCCTCCTGCATTGACAAGGACGGACAGCATGCAGCTTAACCATCACCTGACCACACAGTCGAAGCCACTCATGCCAGTTTCTGACTGGCTGACATGCATAATTTAAGAGTCGAATTGTTGAGTTTTGCAGGCAAATCTTCTCTTGGCTTTGTAGACAATTTTTTTTTAAATATATACAGTACCAGTAAAAATTTGGGATACACCTGATTTTTTTTTTTTTTTTTTTTGCCAAATGTAACATATTTATGTAATTATTTTACAATTTGTGTATACCAAAATAGTATATGTCATCAGAACTATAATAAAACAAATACTTTAAGCTAATTATTATAGCAAGATATTATTATTATTTAAATTCATTTCATTATCTTTATGCAATTTATCTAATATATAATATTTCTAACAATGTATATATAAACAAGAATGAGCAAGTAAGATTTTTTTATTGTTTAAAGAAAATCTTATATTTTTTTGTTATTATCAATGTTGAAAACAGGATTTTTCTGAAAATTTCTGAAAAGTCTTTCCTGTCACTATTTATTTAATAGTGTATTAATTAAAAAATTAAATAAATAGAATTAACTCAAAATTAAAAGCTCTGTCTTTCCCTGGAGGTCAATGTTCTGTCAAAAGTTCTCACTTTGCTCCAGAGCAAACAGTAGTGATTCATATCTTCCTTCTTTTCCTATGTATAAAGTTGTTTATGTAAAGCCCTAGACATGTGCTATTTACCAAATGCTGACCTTCTTCCTGTGATTGTGCACTGATGCATCATTCTATTAAGACTATTACGTCAAGTCAGTTGGTAAATGTAGTCGACACTAAGCCAGTGAATATGAGCACATGTTCTGGATTGTAACTGTGCTGTTCATATCAATGCTGTTTTTATTGCTTAGAGCTCATTTCGTGTTTGGATCGAGGCACACATTTTTCCTCTCAGCAGATTAGGTAAGAACAAATCTTCAATACTTACCTGACATAAAAAAAAAATATTTTTAATAAAGATTTTTTTTAAATAAAGATTTTTTTTCATGACTCTGAATAGTCCCACTCTATCTTGTAGGTTACATATTAATGTTTAATATCTGAATCCTGGACTCACTTGTGTTCCAGTGCATTCTGTCCTGCAGGCTGCAAAGGTGTCACAGGAGAAATTTGGGGCTGGCATGGACAAGGATACCGGGATGTAAGCTGGGATATTATCTATGTGGAGTAGTGAGATTATTAGTCATGGCATTTGAATTTATAACCATATAGGGATGTTTGTAAAAGCTTACAACACACACTTCTGATAAAAATCGTGGATAGTGTTCTAATATGTTTATGTTTTTCTAGACCTCTGTTTTATGCAAAGCTGCAATCCATGCCGGTGTTATTTCAGACAGTTTGGGGGGCATGATCAATGTGTCTCTGCAGAGGGGCATTACCTTGTATGAGTCAAACTTCTCTAATGGAGTACTGTCCAAAACGTGAGTGTGAGGCATTTTGTATAAGATATATATAGATATATAAACATAGACACCTAGTGGTGTGGATGTTGCATCATAAAAAAAACAAGGTTTTCAGACCTCATTGGAGAAATATGTTATTCACAGTCAGCCATGGTTAATTTATTCAATGAGTTAAAATAGCCACTAACAGGAGGGCCACAAAATAATAGCATTAAGGCCTCCATAATATATATATATATATATATATATATATATATATATATATATATAATTAAAAAACGTTTTTTTTTTTTTTTTGTAAACAGCGGTTCCTTGTCAGATAAACGGCTTATCTTCCACAGAGGTAATAACTTATTTTTCCCTGTAGTTATTCCTATAGATATTATTTGGGTTCATTGCAAATTGAATCTAGTAACATTAATTTTGGCTTTGCACTGGATGAATTTATTTGTAATACTATTTCTTAAACTGCAAAATGCCTAATACCAGGATTGAGCCTGCATGTCAGCGTTGAGTCATAAATTAGAGTTTATCTAACCCACAGTTACACCTGCTACATGATCCTCACACCTTAAACATGCTGTTAGTGCCTATTTGTAATTATACATGGCTAGAAGATAAACACTAACCGCTGAAAACTAACAATTCTATCTGAGGTGTGAGAAAGTATGATTTTCATTTGTCTGAGCAAGATCTGTTCTCTTCCATGCGCAGACTGTGACAGGGAGCTAACGGTGGTGGCCTATAACACTTCTTCAGTGTGGGAGGAGGTGAACAGATTTGGTCAGAGGGTCTTATGGTCTCCAGGACACGGGGGATCTCAGTGGGCTGCGAGCTCTGGGGATCAGCAGCCATGGATGGAGATAGAGCTGTGGAACAAGAGTAGTGTCATAGGTCAGAGTTCAGCCTCTAATAATCACTGTGCAAACCTCTGCTGAGCTATTACAGCAATAGTAAGTGTTACAGAAGCAAAATAAGAAAAAAATCGAATGTTTACATCTGCTCTCAGGCATCGTGACAAAGGGTACGCCACATTACTACATTGAGTCTTACACCCTCATGTTCAGCAAAGACCGCAAAAACTGGAAAGTCTACAAAGTGGCATCGAGCAAAGATAAGAAGGTACGTAATGCTACACATTTAAACAGGAAAGGGAATTAATAAACAGCACAGTTGGACACAGGAACACATTCTTTGTGAACAGATCCTAATAGTTCTGTTTTTATGTACATTGCCAGGTATTTATTTTATGACAGTGATAACTCCACCCTGCATCATGTTGGTTGACTGAAATGTGACCCTGGACTACAAAACGAGTCTTAATTCGCTGGGGTATATTTGTAGCAATTGCCAAAAATACATTGTATGGGTCAAAATTATGGATTTTTCTTTTATGCCAGAAATCATTAGGATATTAAGTAAAGATCATGTTCCATGAAGATATGTAGTACATTTCCCACTGTAAATAAATTAAAACTTATTTTTTTATTTGTAATATGCATCGTTAAGAACTTCATTTGAACAAATTTAAAAGTGATTTTCTTAGTATTTAGATTTTTTTGGACCCTCAGATTCTAGATATTCATATAGTCGTATCTCGGCCAGATATTGTCCTGTCCTAACAAACAATACATCAATGGAGAGCATATTTATTCAGCCTTCATATGATGTATAAATCTCAAATTCGTAAAAATGTACCCTTATGACTGGTTTTGTGGTCCATGGGCACAAATCTTATCAAGTGTCATAACTAATTTTGAAATGTTGTGTTTCGTACCGTGTCATACCTCTTCACGAAATATATGCTTTTTGTAGCATTTTTGCTTTCAAAAAACATTTTTAAGGTGAAGTCAGCTTGTGTTATACCTTAATCACCAGAAAAACGTCCACAAAGACACGATTCCTATCTTCCTCTGAGCCAGGTTACAACAATTTGTTCAATTCTTAGCTGATTTTTTTTAACATGTATGAATGATTCTGAAAATATTATGTTAAACCTAATATATTCACATTCTTATTTTGTGGTGGAAAAAAAAATGTGCATGCTGTTAGATAATATTTTTGGCAAATCAGCAGCATTTCAGTATGCATGGCTGCGTTATCTTCTATTTTCATATGTAAGAAAATTCTGTATATTTGAAGGTGTTTGAGGCCCATTCTGACGGTCATGTGACGGTACTCAACAGTCTGATTCCTCCAGTAGTAGCACGCTACCTCCTCCTGAAACCCCAGAGGTGGCATATAAGGGCTTCTGCACTGGTTCAAGTGCTGGGGTGCCCTTCTGCCCCCCGTTCCGGAGATGGTAAGGGTCTGCCCCAGAATCTCTTTTAAGTTCCTTTATGCCACGTAAACTTCAGTTTAAATATTTTTATAGTACAAGACAAGTACAATTTTTATAATACAAGACCATTGTATTAGTCACATTCCAGGCCCACTGTAGTAAACCTTGTCTTTTAAACCTGTGATGAATTCTCTCAATTTTAAAAGCAGGATTGAATACTGGAAAGCCAGTTGTCACAGAGACTGTGCCTCTAGACACACTCTCCACTGAAGGTCCTGTCGTCACAAGAAGCTCAGGTGAGGTGAATTTGTAAGGTAATCTGCTAATACTAACATAATATGTAAACTCAAAGTAGATTTGTTTTTGTAAAGACTAAAGCTTTTATTATTATTCCCTTCAGGCCCCAGTCAAGCAATGATATTAGTGGCAGGCATGGTTTTGGGAGCCGCTCTGTGTGTGGGTTGCCTTTTAGCTGGCCTTATTTGGTGGAGAAGGTAACACACTAATTGTTCCCTATAATTTTTTTTTTTTATTAAAAAAGGAAAACAATAAGAGCATGATGTAAACACAACAAGTACTGTGACAGATTGTCACAGCAACCTTTATGAATAAAAAGCATTGGAAATGTATGATTCAGTTCCATAACTGTTCTACATAAGTAAATGTTATGTAAGTTGTTATATTAAATGTTATTTTATCTTAATCTGTGGTTTGTAAAAAAAAAAAATGTGTTTTGTTTTTTTATCAATAGCACTACATTTTAATTAAATATTGTATCATTTGTTATGCTCTGTTGTATTAATTATCATATAAATCTATACTCAATAATTGGATATACACTTTTGAATCATTTTTCTTCATTTAAAATCATTTTATTTATTTTTTTATTTAAAGAAAAAACTATTGTTAGTTGTTATATTAATGTTATTTCCCCATGCTATATTTGGTTAAATGTAACTTTTTTTATAGGAAATAAAATGTATAGAAAATAGAATTGTATTATTTCCTTTCTTTTTATTTTGGGGTGAAATATGGCCTATACATACTCTTGACAGGGTTTGTGATATTTACCTGTTTTTCTTTTTTTTTTTTCAGAAAAAAAACTGCACAAATTAAGAAATGCTGTGTTGACCAAGGTATCTCTAGCCCTGTTTTTTTTCCATTTCTCTATGTGTTGTTGGTGTTTCCAGACTGACTTTCTTTGTCTCTTCTTAAGGCTGTCAGGGTTTCCACGGGAAGAAGCTTCCGTGCACAAACCCCGAGCTTGTATCTTACCCTCTGGTTCGGAACATCCACGATGCCCTTCCCAACCCTCCTCTCAATGGTAAGACATCCACAGGGCTTTTCAACCCAGTATAGCAATGAATGCCGAAATTCACGAAGGAATGTTTCAAACGACAAACGAGACAAGGCAGTGTTTGTCGAGAGGACGCCGCTGGGTACAACAGTTCTCAGAATCAGATCAACAGCCCTCAGACATCGCAGTAATATATAGCAGTGAATAAGAGGGTTAATGTGGCTCAAACAGCAGGACAGAAACAGAGAGAAAGCCAAGTAGTCATTCTGACCCCTTTGTTTGCTCGCCCCACTCTGTGTGCTTCTGCTCAGCTGAGTTGCCAGTGCAACTCAGAAGAGACATGACAAGCGAATGGCTTTCATTCTGAGCTCATTCCTCTATGTGCCCCTGCCCAACAGTTGCTCAGTGGCAGCATAAACATGTCTTTCTTTCGTTGGCGGTGCTTCCCTAAAAGAGTACTTTAATTGGAGCCTAAATTAGGGGCATTCAAGCCAGAAGAACACCCTCCTCACCACCCACTGGCCAACAGACCCTTCAGTAAGGGGTTCTGGGACGAGGTGGACAGAGGGTCAGTGGTCAGGACAATCAGAGTCCTTTCTAACGTCGCTTCAATTAAAAGAGCTTTGCCCTCTTAGCATTCCAGCTGAGTGAGTGAAGGACTGAGAGAGGGAGAGGAAACTTGGGGCCCCTTTCATAGCCCAAACTGCTGTTGGCCACAGTTCAGTGGTTGAGCAGTGGGATCATGCGGGAACTCATTAAAGGGGGCATATGATGCGATTTCAATTTTTCCTTTTTCTTTGGAGTGTTACAAGCTCTTGTAAAGGTGCAAAGTTTCTAAAGTTTCAATTCCAAAGAGATATTCTTTATAAAAGTTAAGAGTCAACCACACTTACTTAAAATGGGTCATTCTAACACGCCCCCACATGTCTATGTCACGATGTGGGAAGATTTGCATAACACCGCCCAGATGTTCATGCAAAGAAAGAAGGCGTAACTTTTATTCTCACTGTTGCTGCAACTGCCACCATGTTGTGGAGACGCTGTGTGTTTATAGCAATTTTCCACAACGATTACAACAATTTGTGCAGCGCATTTAGTGGATGAGGAGGACTGTTTCCTGTTAGAGTAGCCTACAATGCCAGAGTCTATTTCTATTAAGTGAGGCAACTTTGAAAGGACAGTCTAGCACTTCTGAGACACAGGATGAAGGATAATCTAAGGGAGGGTTTATACACTCTAACTTGTTTATGATTGGTCGATAATTGAGGGGTTTAAAGTATTATTTTTAATTTCATAAGTAATAACAAAAATAATTTCAATGTAATATTTAATCTTAGATTTTTACACATATGTAAAACATTAAATATACACGATAGAAATTTCGGATTCTATTTCATTACATTTTCTAATGAAAAACATGAAAAACAAGTGTTATTTTGTTTATTATATTATTATTTTTTATATTAGAATTAAAATAAATTAAAATCTAATTTGTAAAATTTATCAAATGTTTAAATGGAACAGTTTTAAACAGTTAAAATGGACTGTGTTTTTAATATAATTTTTATTTGAATAAATTATAATGTTTTATTATTTTAACATTTAAAATAAATACAATTAAAATAATAAAATACATATAAATATAAATATCAATATAATTGGATTTTAATTCAATATAATCAAAATATAACAATTTACTCACATTGCAGGGTGGTGTACAAAATTAGCCATGAAATGTTTTAATCATTACAATTTAAAATCTAAGTTTACTTCTAATAAATCATTTAATTCAATTAAATAATTTAAGTTGTACATGGAAAGGTTGGGAATGCCTGTTTTTAGCCATTTAAACATGATGTTTGTTCTTGTCGTCAAATGTTCCAAAATAATGAATACAGTAGCTTACTTCACCATTTCTCAGGTTTGTTAGTGTTTAAATTTTTTTGTGGGTTTTCAACCCACTGTCCTGCAAAATTTAGCTACAAACCTAATTAAACACACCTGTAACAGCTAATCGGTCTCCTCAAGACTACTTGAAAATAAACATGCAGTTGTGCTGAAGCCAGGTTGAAAATAAACTTTGCATGACAGTGTAAGGTTGAAGATCTCTGTTCTATAACAGGTGCAGGGTTGAAGATTTCTCCATTGTTTCCAGACTATGCGGAGCCTGATGTAGTTGCAGGTGGGCAGATGATGGGACTCACATTCCGACCCCCACTGGAAGAGGGCTACACCGTCCCCTACACCCTCAACCATTATGACACCCCTGGACAACTTCCCGAATACGCCGATCCCTTACCTGCCGAACCAGAATATGCAACTCCCTTCAGTGAAATGCCTACAGACTTAACACCGGTCAGCCGACAGAATCAACCTGTGTGTCGATCCGCACAGGGCACAAGAGCAGAGCTGATCCAACAACAATATGACTGCCCTGCACACAGAGTGATCTCAAACGGGTACTGTACTCCAGTCTCACCTAGCACTGGCCAACATAAGGCAAGCATGATCTACTTTGAGCCCCAGACAGTTGAACCACTATTGCATACCTACCACGAGCCACTTTGAGCAACATGGCTCCCCTACTGAAGCTAGTTTGTGCTGTTAAACTGCTGTTTACAACGTAACTTGTGTTAGATAGCATCAGCAATCAGCAGGTGACAGGAAATAGTTTTTTGGGTGGTTACAAAAATGTAGGATATGGGAGAAGTGGTTTTATAAGGAAAGCTGTATTGTTCAGGTGACCAGTGAACCGGTGTATTTGTATTTAATGCAAATGTGGGTGTGTTTTATATCTGTAACTAATCTGAATAAACTCCATGAGGATGTGTGTCTGTGAGATTTGCAACCACTAAAGTATTCAAGAACCTTTACAAAATGTTTGTAAGTATACAATAAAATTGACATTTTTATACCAAATCTGAAGTGTTGATACAATACCCTTCTATTGTTTTGCGTACGATCAAAACTAATTTAAAAGCACATTAATAAAATAATCTCTCTCTTTCTTTCTACATACACACACACAGAGAAAAAATGAAATCTTCAGAGGTTTTTCAGAAATACTTCCTTTTTTTTTTTTTTTATAAACTTTGCCTGCCACATAACGCCCATTTCCGTATCATATAAATCTGTAAGACAACTTTCTATTAACCAGAAAAACACAGACCCCTACCAGATTCAAACAGGAACTTTTTCTTCAGAAACCAACAGGTACAGGTCCGACATGTAAAACTTAAAGAATTGTGGATTTAAATCTGAATATTAATTATAATTTGATCTTTTCTCTGGTCAAATCTTTAAGGATCCTGGAGCAATGTCAGCTGTCGTGAATGGTACTGAGTGCCTGTACCGGTTTAAAATCGTCATGATAGGTGAAGGTTATGTGGGCAAGTCATGCATGCTGTATAGATACTTAAATGGCTTGTTTCCAGAGCAAATAAATGTAAACATTGGAGCGAGCTGCTGCGATCACATCCTAGAGGTGGAGCCTGGCGTGAGAGTACAGCTACAGATTTGGGATAGGAATGGGCATAAATCATTTTGGTAAGCAGTGAGAACTCTACTTTACTTTATTAGTTCAATAATGAAAGCTGTCATTCTCCAAAATGACGAGGTGGGGGGGGGTATTACAAAATCTAGTTTAAAAAAACTATGTACACTTCAATTTTTTTCATTAATAAAAAAATAAAAGACTTTAATGCACACTGCTTGTATAACCTGATGAACTGTTATGTATCCAGGAATCGTCAGCTGATCCAGATTTACATTTGTCAGTCAGCTGGATGCCTGCTGGTGTTTGACCTGGGCAGTCGTGAGTCTTTTGAAGTCCTTAAGCATCGGTACACAGAGATGTGTAATGGAGCGTATACACACACTATGCTCTTTGTACTTGTGGGACACAAGTGTGATAGAAATGAGCGGGAAGTGAATCAAGAGGAGGTGGAACAGTTCGCAGGTGAATTGGGAGCACCATACATCGAGGCCTCGGCTGTCACGGGTCACAATGTGGCAGAAGTGTTTGAGCTCTTGACTCGGCGCATTTATCAGGGTTATCTGAGTGGAGAGGTGCGTTTACATGAAAGCTGGGGCAAGATCAATGATAAAAAACTAAACAAAGATGAGTCAGCTGAAAACAGCAAATGCTGTGTCTCATAAAGTTAACATGAGACTGCATTTTTTCCATTGGTGGCCATTTAAAGGAGCCATACATTGTGACAAAATAAAAACAAACCACTATAAATCACAAATATTTCATTATATTAAAGTAGATCTTGTGCCAGTGAAATCTTTATTTTAAATGGACTTGAGTTTTGTAACTAACATCTGTTGTGATTTAAAAAAATATATATATTTTTTTTCTTCTTTTTTTGCTTGAAAATAAACTTACAACAATTCCATACTTAATTTAACATGTTGTTAAAACATTTTGTTTTTGTTAAAGCATTTTGTGATTATGTTGTAATTATTATTATTATTATTATTTATATATTTGATTTTGCTTTTAGCTAGGCCTATATGATGAATGCAGTGTGATCAGCTTATATCATGTTAAAAAAAACAGATGCTGCATTTGGAAACTTTGGAGTCTCAAGACAAAGTCTGTACTTCCCCTTATTGCCATTCAGAAAAATGCATGTCGAGTTTAGTGAAGGAAACGCTAAAATGCCTTTGACTAACACAATAATACTAAAGAAATTGTCTCTTTTCTCTGTAAACAAATAATGGACTTTTTCCAGTTCACTGTATCTCCACCCTTGGTGACCTGATCCAAATTACATTCAAGTAAACAGTGTACAAAGGCTTATCATTTACTTTTTATGCTTCTGGATCTATAAAATCTGATAAAAGCAAGAAAACAGTGTGGCTAGTATAACAGTTAACCCCATCCTGGAATCATTTGCAAACAAAGTGAAACATTCTATAAAAAGATATGAAGGATTTTTGTTGTCAAATGTCTGTAAAGCTTGTTATAGATAGTTATAAATTTGAACAATTACTGCTTTTAATGGATATGGCTGTGAACTTATTAACAGGCCAAGCACACACACACACACGCACACACATACACACATACAGTAAATAATCCAGTAAATGCTTCTCACACAGAGATATACTGCTATCATGACACTGAACTTCTACCATCGTTCTCAGTTCAGAGGTTATTGAGAAATACGTCCCTTTCTTGTATAAACCCTTTCTCATAAATACCTCCAGTTTGCCCTGCAATGTGAATCCTATAAACAGGAAAAGAAAAAAAGCAAGGCCGACACAATAACAACATTCAAAAAGGAAAAGCTTTCTATTCAGAAATGAAGAGGTACAGCTGATCAGTTTCAAACCTGAAGATTTATGTACTTCTTCATGATGTAATATCCTTAAAATGTAAATGTGGTTCTCTGAATACCATACATGATTTATTTGGTTCTCTGTTCAGATCTCATCGAATACTGGAGTAGTAATACCCAGCAGTCATGAATTGCAGTTCCAGTGTTGTTGGAAATGGTGTTACCATTGATGTGGATCACATCCTAGAGATGGATCCTGGGGTGAGAGAGTACAAATCCAGATTGTGGATACACCCAGTCAGGAATGGATAGGGTAAGCAGAGAGAATATAGTACAACGTCTGCATGCTCTTCAAAATGTCTTTATCTTGATCTGAAAAATCTGTGCATTTTCCTTAACTTAATTTTGGAAAACATTACAGTTAAATTACATTTTTTGACACTGGATACAGTAAAACTGGGCAATCAAGTCTGTTTTTAGGTTTCTTAGTTAACTTCCTGAAATCTATTTGCAACGTTTCCAAGTCTTTTGAAATCATAAAGTTTTGTGTGAGGAACAGATTTTTTTGTTTGTTTTTTTGCCATGGTTAACTTGTATCAATTTTAGATCTTTAAACACTTAAAAGCACTTAATATCATGCACAATGCGATGGTTGTTCAAATTCATGAACTTTCCTTCTCAGGAATATTATGGACCAGATCTTCCCTTGCTTAATGCCTGCTGGTGTTTGACATGGTCTTTCAGCTACATTAAGTACTGCCATAGATTTGTGCAAGACTGTGAATCCATACACTGTGTTCTACTTACTTGTGGGATACAAGTGTATCAAAAAAGAGAAATAATAAGGCAGTGATATAACAAATTTCTCTTGATGGGCATCATATATGTGCACAAGACAACCACTGAAAATCATGCTTTATGCTTTAAATATACCAGTAGTCTATTATTTGTTTGGTTCATTATTAGTTTTTTTTTATATATATATATAGTTTTGCTAATCTGGTAATGCTTTCAGCTACTATGATAAATTAAGGATTCCAATTTTTATAACATTTAAATATAAAAATGTCTAGCTTTTCATCAGAAGTTGTGAAAAAGACTTCCGGTTCTCAAATAAACTCTGCCTGTCAAATTAACTGTTCTTCTATTGTTAAAGTGAATGTAAGTTAATCAGCAGTACTGAATATCACTGATTGTCAGAACCATTTTAAAAAGGTCATGATAGGCGAAAAATGTGTTGGCAAGTCATGCATGCTGCAACACTATACCGAGGACCTGTATTTAGAGGTGGATGAGCTGCATGGGGTGAGAGTATAACTACAGATTTGGGATACAAGCCACAGTGTTGTTCCGAATTTCAACTCCCTGCCAAATTATTACTTGTACCTGTGGGAGACAAGTGCACTGGGAGCACCGTACATTGAGGCCTCAGCCAGAACGGGTCTCGATGTGACAGAAGCTTTTGAGCGGACACATTTATCAGGGCTATGGAGAGGTGAGCTCGCGTGAAAGATGGGACAACATCTTTAAAGCAAACAAAACCAATAAAGATTAGCCAGCTGAAAACATATGTACAAAAACATTTTTCTTCCCATCTTTAGCCATTTAAAATCAGCCATGTATTTTTATCAATTTTTTGAATGCAGGGCATGAACCACTATAATGTGGTGGTACTCAGCATAAGAGCAGAGAATACAAAAAGCCAGTAGATCCTAGTCACGGGCTGCAGTAAAGCCCGAACCTCGTTTTACAGATACTGGTTGCTTTATCATCATTGTCAAAGGAAAAGATTGTACGTCCCCTAGTGGCCATCGAGAAAAACGCATGTCATTACAATCTGGCTTAGTGAAGGAAATGCTACAGAAATACCTAGCTTTCATGTTATTAGACATTCAAAGCAAGCTTCAAGGAGTCGTGAGAAAAATGTCCACGTTTTAATGGTCTATTAGACTACTATAATAGTACGTCTTATGTCTGTTTTCTTCCTCTGTTAGTAAATAATGGACATTTATTCTATTTCATTGGATCCCCACCCTTGCTGTTCAGGTATTAATTGCTTTCATTATAACTATAAAAAGTGTCTGAACAGGCTCAGCGAACATAGGCCTATCAGTGGCTTTTTTTACGCGTCTATATGTACAAAGACTAATAGCAGTGACAAGCATTACAATTAAAAGTCCACTGGATTAACAAAGTGGTCCACTAAGTAGTCCACTAAACTAATTTATCTGAAAACAAAGCTGGCCTAAACTGTCTGTCTCTCTGTGTCCTCGGGGAGTCTGTTCCATTGTTGTTCACCTCCTGTTTGGAAAGCCATTTAACTGTGGAAACGTTTTGTAGCAAACTAACCTGTAATGCACACTGGTGAGGAGTAAGTGGGTTTGATTTCATCATGACATTGGAAGTCTTCCAGCAATCTTCAGAGGTTATGACCTGGGTGGAAGCAATCTCATGATTAGCCTATTGAGAAAGACTTAGCACATAACATGTGCTTTTATGTGATGCATGCCATGAGCTGGCCTCAACAGGAAATACTGGGCTTGTTCTGATATGATACAGCATGCTCATTCCCTCTGGTCTATGAGAAATCCCTAACTTTCTGCTGGTATTTATAAACCCCGCCTTTCACAAAAACCCCGCCCAATAACAAGTATGAACAGGCAAAGATTAAAAAACAGATGAGCTAGACAGAAGCTCTCACCCCTACGACGTTTAAACAGACGCTGCCTTTTGCAGAACAACACAAGAGAACCTGAGGAACGATGGGTTTATTTACACCTATGTTTACAACCAGAACTTCAAGACCTCTAAGTTAAGGGGTTCTCTGGTCAAATCTCCGAGGAGGATCCTGGTGAAGTGGCTGTTTCTAGTCAACCCTAGTCTTTTTATTCGCCCCATTCGTCTGGTTGAAATCATGGATCTCACTTTGTGGCAGTACCAGTTTCGAATCATCATGTTAGGAGACTCCACAGTGGGCAAATCATCCATGTTGAAGCGCTACACAGAAGATCTGTTTCTGGAGAGCATCAACCAAACGGTCGGAGTGGACTTCTTTGTACACTTCCTAGAGGTGGAACCTGGGGTGAGGGTCAAACTTCAGTTCTGGGATACAGCTGGTCAAGAGAGGTTTAGGTAAGTCCGACATTGTTCTATCATGGATTGAAGAAACTGTGATGTCCAAAATCAAATACCTAAGGTCACAGGTGTCCAATCCTCCTACCGGAGGACCAACGTCCTGAAAAGACCTTAATCCTAAAGACCTTGATTAGCCAGTCCATGTGTGTTTATTTGGGGTTAAAGCTAAACTAAAGTGGCCCTCCAGAAGCAGGACTGAACAGACATGTTTAAGCCGAACGATCCACAAGAAGAAGGACTATTTTCCCCTTAAAGTAACTTCTGCATGTTTACTCAAAAGCTCAGTGTCTTAAACAGTTTAAAGATGCCTTGCTTCTGAAAAACTGGATTGTGAAACATTACTCATCACAGCAGCAAGTATTTGCATGATACGTCCAGGAAGTAATTTGTCAGTCTACACTAAAAATGGGTTCACTGTCAGGCCTGGCTCCACGGGTGGGTGGAGGGACAGGCGGTTGGTCTTGACCCACTTAATTGGCCCACCCTGGCAATAGTGCCAACTGTTCAGCCCACCCGGAGAGAACTATGGTCCATCTGACTTCTTAGAGCTTGATTTGGGCCTGTTTTCTGGTATGCATGGATGACTTTAAACAGACAGATCACCAAAATGGAAACGTATGTCATCATTTACTCACCCTCATGTCATTCCAAAGTCTCATGGGTGGCAAGACTTGTGACCAGATGAGGGAGGCTAATAAAAAACATTATTTGATTTAAGATATAATATCAGTTGTAACTGCTAAAACACCAGTTCACTCATTGTAATGCACACTTTTAATAACAAAGTTCCAAAATAATGTTTTTGGCAGCAAATCCATATAATATAAGAATCATTTTGGGTTCCCCAAAGAACCTTTCAGTGAACAATTCCGTCTAGTGTGAAGAACATTTGAATAATCTATAGAAACTTTTTTTTGCCCTATAGAAACTTTTGTGCAATGTAAAGGTTCCATGTATGTTTAAAGTGGTTATTTAATGCTATTTGAGAATAAGAAATACCATTTATGCCGCAGTTCATCTAAGAATTTACTGCTGATTTTACATGATTTCAATTTGAGTTTGACAAGCAGTTTTTGCAATTTCAGCATTTCTCCATTCAAGTAAATAGGAGTTGGTCTTGCATGCCTGAAATAGTTAAGAGGGCATTGCAAATAAAACTGCATAGTGAAAAGGACCTTGGAATTATACAGATTATCCAGTGAGAAAGAAAATAAGGGTAATTGGATTTTATCAATCAGAAATGAATGTTTTTTTTTTTTTTAAAGTTATGTACTAAAATGGAGCCAGAATGTAATGCAATGTATAAACAGATTATTGATTATCATGGTAAAGAGGTCTGGAAAAAATAACCCTAAAAAATATAAATAACTCTAAAACTGTGGTCTGTTTCAGGTCTGTGACTCGCTCCTACTACCGTAACTCAGTCGGAGGTCTT
The DNA here is from genome assembly GCF_003368295.1 of Carassius auratus. Classification (NCBI taxonomy): domain Eukaryota; kingdom Metazoa; phylum Chordata; class Actinopteri; order Cypriniformes; family Cyprinidae; genus Carassius; species Carassius auratus. The sequence goes on from NC_039283.1 coordinate 23,202,631, forward strand.
CTGGTTTTCGATCTGGGCAACCGCAAATCTTTCGAAAACGTGCAGCAGTGGTATGAAGAGGTATTCGAACGTGTACAGCCCTACACTGTGCTCTATGTGCTAGTGGGACACAAAAGTGACCGGGTCAAAGCCGGAGAGCGAGCCGTGAACCGAACTGAGGCAGAGAAGCTCGCAACCCAACTGGGAGCACCGTACATCGAGGCCTCAGCCAAAACAGGTCACAATGTGAAAGAGGCCTTTGAACTCTTGACCCGGCGGATTTATCAGGGCTTAAAAAGTGGAGAGATCCAGTTGCGTGATGGGTGGGATGGAGTCAAGAGCTCAGCACCTACAGCCCAAGCACTCCAGAGGAAACAAAAAAGTGAAGCCGCTGAGAAAAACAAGAGCTGTGCTTGTTAACTTAACTTACTTATATGTGGTTCTCGCAACTTTTGAAAGCAAATCATCTAATAGGATGGATTGGTCTGACTTTGGCGAATATATACAAAAGCAAATGTCAAGGTCTTTCATATTGTAGGTATGAAATTTGATCATCAGCAATACATTTCATAACGGCATGGATAATTTTTGCTTATCTGCAAGATTTTAGCATTTTGCAAACTATACTGAAACGCTTGTTTAATTTCATATACATAAATGTGTACATTTGATTTCCAGTTGTTTGTTCAGATTTCTACTCCGCTTTGTACAAAGGTGTCTTTAGTAGTGTCTTTAGTAGCATTACTGCATTAGTTTAATATTTTAACTCCTATTCATCCTATCACGTTTATTGGCATGCATATGGCCACATATTTCCATAAACATCTATTTGCTGATACAGAAAGGGCTGCTTGAAATGTATAGCTATTCCTGTAATTCATAATTACATGAGATTCTGGAGGTATTTAAGACTTAAAATAATTCAATAAAATATTACTTTTACACTTAATGGGAGTTTAGATATTAATTTGCCACAGTCTAGACACAATGCAGAAACTATTTATGTTAGTTGTTATTTCTGAAATTATGTCCAACACAACTGGAGTCATTTCAGTGAGAATAAATCACAATAAGACTTTTTTTTTTATTCAGGAAAAAAACAAGAGACTGTAAAACACTGTGATACATGGCAAAAAAAAAAAGTTTTAACTCTGTTTAACTCCACAGAAATGTTCAAATATGTCCACAAACCCACAGCAGAAGGGGTTTATGAACCATTTCCTATATACCACACATATATAACTCCATCTAACCAGTTAACCAATCTGCATTATGGCACTAGTCCCAATGCAATTAATTAAATAGGGAAGTGGTATTTATTTCTCTGGTAAAAATGACTGCTTACCTTTAGAAAGTCACGCACTAAAGATCTCCTCTATAGTACTAAATATTACTTAAGTGATGAGTTCTATAACACCGAACACTATGAACAAATCAGACACATGGTGATTGTAATTGTGCATAGCTATTAATGCCAGCTGAGCAAAAGTTGTGTGTCTCCATGATGGGTCAGCTATACACAAAATATGAATGAAAACGTGGTTTGTGGGAGAAACAATAAACAATTGATGTTTTTCACAGGAGTCTGTGAGATTCTATAATATAATAAACCCCAGTATAGCACCAAGCCAGAGACTAAAGTGCCCAAATAAAATGTTCTCATGGTGGTTTTAACACAAAGTGAACTGTACAGAAAATTTACGTCACTTCCTACACACCGTTTGAATGTGAAATGTCAACAGAACCGTACTGTAAATAGTACAACGCATTCTGTCTCTCTGATTAACGTAACATATATAAGTTCAATCCCTCTCCACTTCCAAAACTTGCAGGAAAAAAAAATGTGTTGGTGCTTGCTACTTTTTGGTTGTTTTGCGGATCAATGCCATTCTCTGAAAGAAAAGAAAACTATATTTAGATATGCACGTCATTTGTTTTTCATAATATCAGTTGAAGTGCATGAGAATGACAGCTGACCTGTTTGTGAGCTTCTGTGGTGCAAGCCTTCTTATAAGGTCGGATCTCATCTGAGCCATAACCAGGAATCCACATGTTCCACTGTCGTTCTGTAATGCAATGTTGGATTATGGACTATATTAACACTGTTCTTCAGATAGTCATTCAAACAGTCTGCTATTGGCCTTGATTAAACATTTATAGGATACATAAATGTAAACTGTTATTTTTATTTTCTATCATATTAACGGTAATGAAATAAAATGTAAAAACATCAAGTTCATCATGAGTGGACACATTAAAGGATTAGTTCACTTCCAGAATAAAAATTTCCTGAGAATTTTCTCACACCTGTGTCATCTAAGATGTTCAAATCTTTATGTCATCAGTCGCAAAGAAATTAAGGTTTTATAAGGCAAACATTTCAGGATTTTACTCCATTTAATGGTCTATATAAGGAATAATGGCCATTTAAATGTATAGTTTTTAACCACAAATGCTCATCTTGCACTAGCTCCACGATGTGTGTCTGCAAATTCACGCATTACATAATCACGTTGGAAAGGTCATAAGTGGTTAGCTCTGCGTTTGTGTACTCCTGTTCAAAAACTCATCCAACTTCAAAATCATCCGACCTCATTGTTTTAACTTCTGTTTTGCACGTTCGCTCTGTAAACACAGGGTTGGCACTTCTGCCTACATCACACATAACCTTTCCAACATTATTATGTAATGCCTGAAGTTGAGCTAGTGCAAGACGAGCATTTGGGGTTAAAAAGTATATTCATTTTTATTTGTTAAGAAAATGACCGATCATTTTCCTCGGCTGAGATCGTGTAGGCCCTTTGTAGCTGCATTGAAACTGCAATTTGGACCTTCAACACATTAGCCACCATTGAAGTATATTATATGAAGAAAAATCCTGGATCATTTTCCTAAAAAAAAAAAAACTTAAATTTCTTTGCGACTGAAGAAAGAAAGAAACAAACATCTTGAATGACATGGGGGTGAGTAAATTATCAGTATATTATGTATATGCAAGACCCTCACCCAGGTGTAGCTGGACATCTTTCACTTCAAGAGTGTTTGACTTCCTGTGTCGGGCAAGTTGGCATGCCGCAGTCACCACACTCTCAATGAAGTCATCTGCAATCTGCAAGAGCATCTGATGGGAAGGGAAATGACTCGTATCAACAGACAAAAGCATATAGTGACACTACTTGGGGTCCCTCTCTTACTCACAGAGACTGCATTTATTTGATATGGTAAAAATAGTTATATTGTAAAATACTTTTCTGCTTCTAAAGGGGTTCTCGACTGCTTTTTTAAATTTAGTTAGTGTGTAATGTTACTGTTTGAGAACGAACAACATATGCAAAGTAACGATGCTCAAAGTTCAATGTGAAGGGAGATATTTTGCATCCTTGTTGAATAAAAGTATTATAATGATAAATACTAAAAAATATAAAGCAATGTTCTAATTCCTAATATTCAAAACTGATAACTAAGGAACCATATCAATAATCTACTGACTAGTTTATTATTTTTTACTAGATTTTTTGGGTTTTCAACTTTATTTTAATAGTGAATGTAAAGGGATGTTTCTTAATTCGAGATGCTGTTATTTTATTATAAATCATTCAAGAATGAGAAGTCATTCAGACAACCCAGACTTGTCAAACGTCTTTACAGTTACGTTTGCTGAATAAAAGTATAATAAATAATTACAATAATATAATATAAAATAATCTTCTAAGCGCTGAGCTGACAAAAATGGATAATTAACTAGAAAACAATATGAATGGTTAACTGATTATTTTATATTTATATATATATAGTTGTTATTCAGGCAACCCAGACTTGTCAGTTACAAAAATATATACTTGTGTACATCACTAGTAATAAGAGTAATACATACCTCTTCCACATCTTCATCGAGTTGCTCATTAGGGTCAATTTCTCTCACAAGATCCTGCAGTTTCTTCTTACTAAGCACCTGTTTTGAGGATATTAGATCATAAATGTAACAAATACAAATAGAGGCAAGTCTAAAACATTTGTATTGCTGGGGTCTCACCTGAGAGCCTTCAGGGCTCAGTCTCCCTGCAGGTCCAGGGGTGCCCGGGACTTTCCCGGGGACGACGGTGCTGTTGGCCATGTTGGTGGAGATGGGTGGTGTTGAAGAGGCTTCTGCTTTCACAGCAGTGAAGAAGTTTGAGCGACTAGTCTGTGCTGGGTACTGGGTCATACTATACCAGTCAAGAGATATCTGTCATGAGCCACTTCAAAGTCAGAGTGAGGTATGTTCAGCTGCAAAATATACATATAAAAATTATTAAGTATTAATAAATATTTAGTCACTTTCAGAATCACTCTACACAAACTCACTAGGAAAAACACATCACAGGACTGTCATCTGCTCTACAGGCTAACAACTTTAGCTTCTTAGCTTCGCAGATGTTTTCTGACAGCTTAAAGTACCTGGGCAAATGCGGATGTCATAATAATACTAGTAAATGCAGTAATGTAAATTAAAAAATAAATCACGTTTCGTCTAAACGTTTTCGTATCAATTCATATCAATTTCATCTTAGCATATTAGCAGCTAGCATGTAAACATTTGTACCAATCCACATCTCGCGATGCTTTCCTTTTGTTTTATATATTTCTGTCAGACGATGAATTAGTGTAGTACCTGATCCGAATAATTCTGTATTATCTTCCCATCTTCAACATTTATAAACTGGAAATATTCAAAAGCCCATTAAAGTCGATGATGTTATTCCTTCTAGAGGCGCCTCTTCTGACTGGCGAACGGAGCTCTGGTGAATTATCGCGAGATGTCAGGGAATACGTTTTACAAAATAAAAGCCCAGCTGAAAAAAGAAGCTATTCTATTTTAACATCTATTTAAACTTACCGCGCTTTTTTGTAATAAAGGAATGTGATTGTAATACATGTTATGCTCGATGAGTCAATACATTTTTAATTCTTCCTCTAGTTTGTAAAAAAAAAACAATTTGTATTTACAGTATTATGTAGTAGTGTTTACAATAGAAGTCAAAAGGGTAAGATTTTATTTCATGTGAAAGTAAAAGGCACTGGATATACTGGTCATACCTGGATCTTAAAAACGTTTTCACAGACAAGAATAGTAAGCAATGTTTTTTTTTACAAAACTGTGTAATGCTTATTCTGGTCTTACTCAATATGGTTTCATTGTATGTCACAGAATAATTGTTTAAAAAACATGTACAGTGTGCTTATATTCTGCCTAAAAATGACACATGAGTTTTTTTTAATCCATTTATTAAAATTTTTAATTTATGGCATAAATGTTATGTTTTCATGATTGTTTGTATTTCCACTTTAAGAAAGTGATGGGAATTTGATTTCAGATGTCTCAGAGTCTGGTGAACTACTTCCACTTTGGTCACTGTATGTGTCCCTGAGAGACACAGAAGAAGCATAAGATAGTTACCATTTTTAAATAGTTAAACTCATCTTAAGAGAGTTAATTAGGCAAATTACCGAGGTGAGAGCCGGCATCCTTTCTGAAGATAGTTCTGTAGTTTCCCAGATGCTGCCAGTAGAAGACCAAAATAAGGAGGTGAGGGTTTGATGGGGCGGGAAGTGAATTCTGGGTGATACTGCACTCCGACAAAATAAGGGTGATCTGTTGTTACAGAAGAAACAAGCTGAAACAAATACTGACTATTTCTCCAGACAAGTGCAGATATTAGATATTCACTAAACCTTGAAGTTCAATTATCTCCATTCGCTCCCCCTCCAGGTCCTGACCCACAAATTGAAAACCTGTACCCTCAAAGTGATGCTTCAATTCTGGATTCACCTAGAAAAATGCAAAAGAAACTCATTATGTTGATGTACATTAAAAATAATAATAATAATTTTGTTAACATTGAGTGAACCTCAAAGCGATGCCGATGCCTTTCATCCACATATTCAGCATCTCCATACAGCCTTCCTACAAAAAAACAATTCAAATATCATTCAGATCTAAAACCTTTTAATACAGTATCAGTTTATAATTTTGTATAAAAGTGACTTTCACAGATTACTGTGGCACAAAAGATCACAACTCACGAAGAACGCTGGAGGTGCTTTTGAACAAAGTGCGCCTTTTTCCCAACCGCATGGTTCCTCCCATCTGCCCAGGATTGTGCTCGGGCATTTCAATCACCTGATAACAAACAGATCACATCACCCAACAAGAAAAAGAATCATAATGCAGATATGCTCATTTCTTTAACCAGAACATTACCTACCACTGGATGTTTTGTTTCAGGGTCAAATTCTGTAGAATTGGCATCTGTTAAGAGGAATGAAGTTCAAATAAAAACACTTTAAAAGCACATGCAGAGTTTGATTTGAAAGACATAAAATCAAATCTGGTACGGGTGTTCTTACCTTCCCAGCCAAGCACATTACGAGCAAATTCACACACTGCCAGCTGCATGCCCAAACAGACACCTGCCAAACCAGATTTCAAATGTAACCACAGGCATGCTGTCAAAATAACACTTGATAACACTGCCAGATTTCTGAACAGAACTTTTCTTACCTAAAAATGGCTTTTTCTGTCTCCTTGCCCAGTTAATGGCTTGGATTTTTCCCTCTGTGCCTCGCACGCCAAAGCCTCCAGGAACAAGAACCCCACTAATAGCACATTGAAATAGTCAAATCCACATTCAAATGAACTTTCAAACAATAAATATTCAAAGCGAATGGCAGTTTGTAAACTATTTTACCTCTATAACATGACATATGCTGTGGTGCTTAATCTTTGTGAAAACCCTGATACATTTTTTCAAGATTCTCTGAGAAATAGAAATTAGGACAAATAATGAAAGCAGGACCTGTTTTTATCCCTCGAGTATTGATTACACTGAAAAAGTGGAGCGTTATATGCCAGAATGAAGCCAAGGTTTGCTAATACAAAGCCTAATTAGCTATTTGGATATTGCTGAACATTTTCCAAGAGCCCACAGAGCAGAAATAGCACCATCTGAATAAAACGTATACCGTATTTCCCGGACTATAAGTCACACTTTTTTTCATAGTTTGGCTGGTCCTGCGACTTATAGTCAGGTGCGACTTATTTATCAAAATTAATTTGACATGAACCAAGAGAAATGACCTAAGAGTCATGAACCAAGAGAAAACATTACCGTCTACAGCCGCGAGAGGGCGCTCTATGCTGCTCAGTGCTCCTTTAGTCTACACTGAAGACATAGCGCGCCCTCTGGCGGCTGTAGACGGTAATGTTTTCCGTTCCTGGTTCTAAATAAATGCAACTTATAGTCCAGTGCGACTTATATATGCTTTTTTTCCTCATCATGACGTATTTTTGGACTGATGCGACTTATACTCAGGTGCGACTTAAATTAAATGACTTTAAATGTTCTCTATTGACGGACTAAACAGAGTTTATAGTTACTCTGTTTTTGAGGGTACACTACACTCACTCAGCACTGCAGAGCTTCTGCCAGGCCTCATGGTACTTCACCGGCTCCTCCTGCAACGCTGCTGGCTCCAGGTCTGCCGAATCAATGTACTGAAACAAAGGTAAATTTTTTTGTTTTGTTTTTGAAAGTCTCTTAAGCTCACTAAGTATTTATTTGACCAAAACTACAGTAATATTGTGAAATATGCAAACATTCTAATTTAATTCAAAAGACACTCTCTATTACCTTCATAAAAGCACAGAAAAATGCTACTAGTTCCTCTGGAATTACTTACCTTGACCTCTAGCTTATAGTTGATGGAGAGGGCAGAGTGCTCCAGTGCTTTAATAACAGAGGCATACGAATCTGACAGCTTGGTGTACTTGCCTACTAAAGCAATGGAGGTTTGCTCCAGCAGTCGGTCAGACCTATGAAACAAGGACAGACTGCTAAAAACAGCTATACCATACATGGTGTTTTTTTTATAAGAATGCTATTTTTGAGACTGTTAGGCGGATCCAAACAGTACAAACCGGTCTGACATCTCCTTCCATTTTGTGAGCATTTTGCGAGGTCTCATCTCAATGAGCAAGTTCAGCCTGTGGCACAAATAGTCAACTATTCCCTGATCCTCCAGGAGTAGAGGTACTCTGTAGATGGAAGAAACATCATGTATGCAGATCACCTGTTCGGGTTCTACATGACAAAACATGGAGATCTTCTCTTTCACAGCTGTGTCCAGTGGAGTTGAGCATCGACAGACAATCTGCAAACAAAAACAACAAATTCACAGAAGCAAAAAACTAAGAACTGGAGTGGGTTTATTTGGATTGGCTCTTTATAGCTTATAACAGAGATCAGAGACTGACTAGATCAGGTGACAGGCCAAGTCCACGAAGCTCCCGAACACTGTTCTGTGTAGGTTTGGTCTTCTGTTCTCCTGTTGAATTGGGCTGAAAACACATCCAAAGTGCATGTAAGTATTTCTTTTTAAACTACAAATGTTAAAATATAACTATTATAACTATCATATTATATATATATAATAATTGTTTCCTACCTGAGGTACCAGACTGACATGGATGTTACAAAAATTCTCTCGTTTCACTTTAAACTGAAACTGACGAAATGCTTCAATGAATGGCATACTCTCAATATCTCCGACTGTACCTCCAAGCTGTAAGGGGAAAATTATTAATAAATCATATTTTATTATATCATCATTTATTTATGTAAAAAGTTTATATTCATATGTAATTATACATTTAGTTTTTTTTTTATTTTAACTCTGACAATAGGGTAAAAATGCATGTCGTCATTGAACGCATTTTTCACGAATACCAAATTTATTTTACATTTAATAACTGTCGCTCTGTCCTTGGTAGAAATGTTTCCTCAAAGATGTAAAGCACAAGAAGATATACCTCAATGACACAGACTTCTGGTTCAATCCCATCATCGTCCACCGAGACCTTAGCCTGCCGCATGACCCTTTCCTGAATTGCATCGGTAATGTGTGGTACCACTGTGAGAAATGATTCATATTCAGCTTACTGACACCATATTTCCCATTATGTAACCTCCTCAGAAGCATGTAGGGTGAGCAACAGATGCTTCAACCTTTCTAATACAATCAGAAGAGGATATGCAAAGTAACTAAGGCTTGGTGCTGTCAAATACTTAAAGATACAGTAAACAAACATCACCGTACATCTGTCACCATATAATTTAATGCATTGCAATTTCTTCAATGCACTATTGTTAGAAAAACTATTACAATATACTGATATATACACTACTGTTCAAAAGTCTGGGGTCTGTACATTTTAATAAAGAAATGAATAGAAACAATTATTCTATTATTTTGATCAAATAAATGCAGCTTTGGTAAGGACAAGAAAAAAAATTAAAAATAATGACCCCAAATATTTGAATGGTAGTGTATGGTATGGCTGTACATGCACAGATACAATGCAAACTGAATATAACAGAACACACGAAAATATAGCCCACGTGTATTTTTGGCTCAAACTCAGACAAGACTGAGATAATCCTGTTTCTATGGTGTAAGATCACTTTCAAAAAGATGTATGCACAACTTTAAGCATTCATATTCGTATTTTTAAACATTTGTGCGTAAATTAACTTAGTCACGCAAAATTACGTTTTCATACACGTGAGTCAATAAAATTACATTTGTGTTTTTATGTGAGTGTGACTCTAGAAGCTATGACTGTAAACATTCACGAGTACAACTCTGATTTCTACGACTACGAATTCTTCACTATGAACACAAATTCAAGTTTGTGGGTACGAGTAAAGAACAGTTGAAATGACGTCACTGCCGTCCCAGGGCAGGTAATCGAACCTCGATTCCATCTAACGCGCATGCGTCAAAGGTGAAAGATGGCTAACAACAGACCTGAGGCTGCCAACCTAGGCTCAGCATCACAGGTAAAATAAATAACGTGTTTATTCAACATTTTTTATACGATTTTACTATTTTGATAGCACTTTATAATGATATACATTTCTGCAACTCATAGACGTTATTGCTTTTGCTTGCAAACTATTTACTCGCTGTTAACTAGTGCTAGACGACGTTAGCGTTGATGAAGTGCTCTGTGTTAAAGTAACGTTATAGTTAGTGATGTTAGAACTAAACTGCTCTGTTATCATATGTTTAGCAATGTCGACCAAATCAGTAATGACAACTGAGCCAGATATATGAGTTAACGTCAACCAGCAAGTCATTGGAATGTCAATGAGCATAATGTGCTAATACAAACTTTTGACTCAGTGATTCAGTATCTGCTTTTTATTCACGACCGGAGTACCTGAACGATTGAGGGTAATACAATAACGTTTAATTAACTTATTGATAAGCAATGCAACATTTGTTCAAAACCAGTCATTCAAGGTCATCAGTACATTCATGCATTCTATTAGCCAGACAGTCAGTTGCTTGAGACCAGCCGCAGGAGGTATGGACGGGTTCGGACGAGCTTGCTTTTTGGTCTAAATGTGGACCAAGACCCGGGCGTTGACAAGCCCTACTATGATTAATGTGTTTTGCAGGTGTTCTGTGTAATACTAAAAAATACCTATGGCTATAACATTTGGCATTTAGTTATTGTCTTTCTTATTACTCAGGGCCAATTAACAGACATCTTAAGCACAGCTCAAAACCTGGTGTTGCTGTTGAGAAACAGTGCACTGGCAAATGTCATGCCAGTCAGTCAGGGCAGTACAGGAGAAGCTGCTGTTGGACAGGGAGCACAGTCAGTGCCGACAGTGAGGCCTCAGCGCAATGACTCTGGACAGTCTGTGAAACAAGAAATGGCTCGGTAGGATACATGGGTCGTTTGTCTGCATTCATTTTGTAATTGCACACCCAGTGTAGGTACTTTTAGACAAACTAGGCCCCGATTCTAATGTAAGCAAAATATACATAACATAATCAGTCATTGAGAATGTAGATATATTTTAAGTTAGGTTGTTCTGTGTTGATGGATGATAACATATGAGAATAATAGTTTGCCATCTTATATGTTTAGGTCTTTTCCTGGATTTTTCCGAAAGGAGGCAAGAGGCAAAAAGCGTTTTGCACCATATACACCAACACAACCTGGGAAGAGCTTTTTGGTGAACTTTTTTCTTCTTGAAAATCAACGTGAAAAAACACCAAATGGAGAAGAGGAACTGCAGCTTGTACTGGCTGGCCTTGGAAAACGTTCATTAACCCTTAATGAAAACATCACACATTCAGAGGTATGTAATCTTTAATTAACTTCCTTGCCTAAAGTAATATCTAAAGATTAAAAACACCCATCTTACAATTCATATTAATGCTTGATGTAATAAATATTAGTATGACCAAATAAAAATCATTTTAATACAGTTTTAATCCTGCTTCTGTCATTTTAGTTTTCAGATTTGCTTTTGAGCACATATCCAAGACTGGCAAATATCTGTGGAGGCTGGTTGCTGCACAAGTCCACAGGTATGTAGGCATATACACTGTATTAATGTCCATGGTTTCAAATTGTGTTTCAATGTACTCCCTAGATGAGTAATTGCTGTATATCCAGATTGGCTATATTTAGTATCTACAACTGTTCAATTTTAGGTGGGGGTGGGCAGCGGAGATTGGCTGTTATTCCTCCAGATTTAAATGGATATACCGGCCAGCAGCTAAAAGCAGTGAGCGGGAATGGAAAATACACAATGTACATTGCTCCTTTACAAGAAGAACTGGATACAATTCCTTTACCACCAGAAGCAAAGGAATTTGAGAAGATGCCCAAAGCTCAGTGTACAACCTGCAAGAAAATGGTTCCGCTTCAGATTCTTCCAGGACACATAAAGGAATGCAAAAAACAACTTGTAGATTTGTGCGATTCTGCTGAAGAAGTATGTTAAAGCTTGGTCTTTTAGGCATTATTTCAGGATTTATTGGATTGAAAAATTACATGTTTTTATTGTGTACTGCGCTGAAAAGTGTTGTTATTGTGTTTCATCCCCAGGAAAGCTGCAAGGAAGAAGATGAAGATGAATGCTCAGCTGCCCTTTGCTATGAGAAAAGCAAGGTAAGATACTTTTTGCTGTTATTTTTAAGTTTAATTTACAAATGCCATTTATCAGCACTCACAAATATATGTAAAAACAGCATTGTAACTTGTAATTGGTCTTTTCCAAGGTATTTTCTTTGCACCAATTGCAGGTCATGGTGTTATACATGTCACTTTGCTGGTGCTATAAATTTAGGCTCTACAAGTGTTGTTTAAGTTTCTTTAGCTTCGATATGTTTTCTTATATTTCAGGAGTAGTGTGATGCTTTATTCACATGCATTGTAAATTCATTTGTTAGACAGCTGAGTGTCCTGTGTGCGGAAATGCATTTCATCCTGAAATCATTGAGTTCCATGCAGCCAGTTGCGGATTACGGTAATGTTGGTTTCAGTGCTACTTTTTTATGTTGAATGTTGATTTGACAATAAATTAGATGTAAGGAGAGTTCCTGCCAAATTTTTACATTTTAAATGTAATTGTTTATTGTTAATTCAGGACAATCTGTTTACTTTGTGTGCAGAACTTCAGATGATGATGGCCATGAGTCAAGTGATCCAATCAGTACCTTTCAAAGGTAAAATTGTATATTAGGGAATTATAGTGGTGAATGATGTTATCTGAACAATAAACCTTTAAAGAGATACTGCAGTATCAATTAGCTTTTTCCTGTTGAAAAGTGATGTTATGTGTGGTCATAGAGAAATCTAGTAATCCAGAAACATGGTATGTTTGTGATATTTTACCCGTTTGGACTTGCATTGAAGCCTCACCTCACTCCTGAGAACTTCACCAGTATAGGAGGATGTGCGAGTATTGTACCAGGCCTAACGGCCACCCTGAGAGACAGTAGCAACCACCTATGAAATCATAAAACCACTCATAGATTTAGTTGTGATTCAAATGTTCAATGTCTGTTTTTATTTATTTTTTTCAGTTCTGAGGATATCTTGAACTGGATCGGTTCTCAAGTTGATGAGACAAACACATTTTCCATCTGTGTGTCGCGAACTGATCTCTACAACAGAGGCATGCAACAGTGGCAACGGCAGAAGAAGACCTCACCCAAATGTAGACTTAAGGTCACATTCTTTGCCGAGGCAGGCATTGATAATGGTGCCCTTACCAAAGAATTCCTCACAGGTACCTGTGTATGTCCATATTTGTTAAATCAGACACATATATGTCAACAGGGGGCCTTTGGTGGTGCAATGGGCTCAAATGCTGATTGGATGAAAAAATGAACATTTGAAGAGACCTTTTGTATTTCATGTATTTGTTGTTTTCCTGAAATGCTGGTAGAAATAGAAAAAAGACTCTTTGTTGAAGGTCCAGATAAGAAAGGGAAGAATCCCGTTTACTGCCTTAACAGTTTGGACTGTAATTACTTCAGGTGTGTAATTAAGTTCTTTTTGCATGTTGTCTTTAAGCGTATTAATTGCAGTACTACTTTAGTTTATATGCAATTGTTTAATTATTCCATTTATTAGGACTGCAGGAGAAGTCATGGCAGCTAGTCTGGCACAAGGCGGACCTTGCCCTAACTTCCTGCGTGAATGGTGCTTCAGTTATCTCTGCTCTGGTGACTCTGACAGCATTCAAGTGTCTGCCAGTGATGTCACAGATTTGGAACTGTCACAGCTAATTGTAAAGGTAAGTCCAATTTTATCAGGGTCAATAATAGTATTAACTTCATTATGACATGGATTGCACAAATCTAATGAGTTGTTTGTTTGACCGTAGAGCACAATTATGCAATGAGAACAACTTTCACTTAACACCAATCGACTTTCAGATAAACACCGCCAATGATGACAACATCAGCGACCTGATTGGTGACATTGTGACCTGCGGATACACTGGAATCGTGTCTGTGGATAAAAGGGACAGCATAATAAGGTATATTAACATTTTTGGTTTTCATTATGGCAAGGGAGTATTGTACAACAATTTGTGACTTGATTTGGATTTTTTTCTTGCAAAGCTATGTTGTGAAACCACTTTTAAATGTCACCAAATTATAATTTAACAATTATATCTTTTTTCCTACAGTAAACAGTTTTTTCCACAAAAGTAGAATCTCCTGATGAAACACTTTTATATTGTCTATTAGAGCTGTTATACTTCACTCCACCATGAGACTCATCCCGATGCTCGACCAGCTCAGAAAAGGCCTGCAGCTCTATGAACTACCAAAGATCATGAATACCCATCAAGACCTTTGCCAACCACTGTTTGTTACAGGGGAAGATGATAAGGTACATTCTTGTCTCAGACACTCTTAGGCCAGACCTGATTTTGTGGTCAACTTAGAGAAGTCCCTGTACATATTGGGGCTTACAGTACCATGGGAGGTTGCCGTTGGGGAAGCATATGAATGGAAAAGCCAGAAGTACACAGAACTAGCAGCCGAGGCAGAACTGTACGGCTGGCATACTCGGGTGCTTCCTGCTGAGGTTGGATGTGGAGAGTTTGTAGTCATTTTAACAACCAGGCTCCTCAAGGATGTGGGGATTTGTTCCAAAAAAAGTGCAGATTCTTCATAGGGATTGTAACAACACGTCCTAGTAGCTCGACATGGGTTTCTGGTTGCTTTTAATTAAGCATTTATTTTTCTGCAAGAATTACTATGTTGAATGCAGACTGAAATGTATTTTCTTCTTAAAGGTAGATGCAGTCTTCATTTTGGAGAACAGCCGCCCTGTCTTCAGTGAGATTGGTTCTGCCAAACACCGCATGGAAACAAATATCATGAACTTTTTCCAGGACTACCTTCAGGAAATTGAGGATTCTGGTGTGTTTTAGCCAATATTGAATAATATAGAAGTAGTAAGCTTTTCTTCTGCTGTCCTGCAGTAATTTTTATACAGCACAGTGGAAATGGCTAGCTACGAATTTACATACTCCAATAAATTCACAAGCCTTAATATATCTTTTGCAGAATCTTGATGTGAAATTTAATATTATGACCTCTAGAATAACACTGCTTCATGAAATTTTACAGACAGCCAGGGCTTTTAACACCCCCTGCTCCCAACCCAAAAAGGGGCTATGCTTAACATGTTAATCTGATTTAATTGAGGGATTGTATTAACTAATTGTATTAAGTTGAAAAACTATTAAAAAGATGCTGCCTTCCTTTAGTTATCCAGACTTACATTTAATCTCTTTTTTTTTTAAGAACAAGATGGCCCAAGCAACAACAGTATTGCTCCAGAAAGTTTGACTGTTGGACGAATCATGCAGTGGCTCACCGGACAGGGACACAAGCCCCTTCTGCCTAGTGAAAAGAAGGACTTTGTCATAAATGTGAAATTCCACCATGACTGTGACACACAGCACACTGTTTGTTTTCCTATTGTCAGCGCCTGCAGTCGTACAGTCACATTTCCCTCAGCACACCTGAAAACATTCAGTGAATTCAAAAACATTATGACATTAGCAATATGCCATGGGCAAACTTTTGACAGGGTGTAACAAGTAACTGCATAAGTCAAAATAGGCATTGAATTGTTTGGTTTTATTGCCATTTTCTTTGCCATTTTCTTGTTTCTGTGAATAACTTTATTCATTGTTACAAAACCATTGTTTTGCTGTTATTAATGGTTCACTTTAAAACCAAAATGAATGAGGAGTTAGTTTTTTACCTCACTGTTACTCCCTTGATAAAATGAAGTAATATCACAGCAAGCCTTTTGTAACTGGCAGTCTGTTTGCAAATGTTCAACTTCATTCCATTAAATCTTTTGTAAGGACTGCTTATATCTTAGGTGTTTCTTTGTGTCACACATAGACTTTCAATGCACTGAACCATTGATATATAAATGTCTCTGCCAAATGATTCTGACGATGCAGAGGGATCGATCATGGACTGTACAGTTTCCATACTAGCTGGAGTCAGCGGGCACTCAATTACTGGGACTTAAACTCCATAAGGTTCTTCAGGCACACCATCAAACATCTCCCAGTCAGTTCCAAACAGCTCCGTGTTCTGAAAATAATGTTATTTTGTATGAAACAACATTTAGAAATATTTGAAAACACTGCCAAGCACACATTGACGTACAAAGGCCTAGTGCAGTGACTAAAGGAAATGAAAATCAAAATTAAGCTCAGTTGACTGTCTAATTGTGTGCTTAAGTGAAGCAACACACTACTCTTACATACTTCTATATTATTATTCAATAACTTTCTTCAAGAGTTATTGACACCATTCAAAAACTCTACATTTCAGCTTTTTATATAAGTCTAAATCGACACTTTCAGGTTGAAAACATTTGAACTGCATTTTGTTACTGCACTTTGAGAGATAGCTTCAACAAACCTGCAAATCTTCATCTGCGTCACAAGGGTTCTGCATGTGACCCATAACCCAGAGTTGGTTAGGGGTGAGTCCACCTTCAGATCGTAAGGGATGGTTGTCCCAGCCTTCTGTGAATGTGTGAAGGGTCTCTGCCAGACGCGGAAGGAACACATAATGGGCACAAAACAGATGGACAGCATCTGACAAATCCAATAGGCCATCTTCTTCTAGACTGTGAAGAACTTCATAGTACAGATGAGTGACAGAGGTCCAGACATCTCGCCATAGGCGTTCAATCCTAAATAAGAAATAACAGGCCTTATTCAACTCAAAAGTAATCATTCACATAGTCTTACTTAAAATACTTTACAACAATGATTTAACATTCTCACTATGAATATACTGTAGATTATGTAAATTATCATTTTAACCTTTGGTTGTGTACGCTTCGCCCAGCGATGAAGCTCCCTCTTCCGGTGCCTTTAACACTGAACATGGTTTCAGCAATTGCGACATTTTCAACGCCTTCATCTCCCCTGACCCTGTAAAATGAATAGGGGAAATGCTCAGTTATAATTATCATTTATCACAACAGAATATTCCATTGAACATTACTGAAATGATCAACAAGAGCATAGAAACAGTAGCACAAGATATCACTATTTACCTGGAAGGCCAGCCAAAGTTTTCCACTGCCTTGAGGAAAAATGAAAGGGCAGTGTTTGAGCAGTTATTTGTTGCTGGTTCCAGATACAGTATCTATACAGACAACAGAGTTTCATATAGTGAATCTGCAAACGTTTAAATATACTCACATTGCCTACTGCACACACAATAATGACTTAGGTTAAAGTATATTACCAAATGTAATGCACCAAAAATTTGCTCATTAAACGTGACTTTTGCTGTGCACATGGATAAATGCACAATATTAAACTGCATGTAATCAACTACTGTTGTCCTTTATTTTGATATTTTTACTTTTCATCTGACCCAACTGTCTTGTTTTTCTTAATGTCTTAATTCAATGGAGAAACGAAAAAATGAATTTGCAAAAACCAAAATCAGACAGTTATTTGAATTTGGTTTTGTCATTATACGTTTTGAATTCAAAAATGAAAAAAAAAAAAAATAATAATAATACGGACGGACCCATATGCAGTCTATCAACAGTGAATACATGAACACAAACATATACAGGAAGAATAAAGCACTATAATAAAAGCAGTAAAAAAAAAAAAAAGTGATGCACCTTTCTTGAGTAACCATCTATTGCTCCAAATATGACGATGTTGTACCTTGAAATTAAAAGGATGAGATGACAATGAGCAGTCAATGAAAAGAGCTGCATTAACTCAACACCCATAATAAAGTACATAAATAAATGAATATCTTACCTTATGAGCTTATGGTTAGTGTCCACGTGCACTAATGACAAAGGCCGCTGTACGAAGTATGTCCTCCTGACGATGCAACCCAGCTGTGTCATTCTTTCCAAAATTCCTGGAGCGTCAACTCTGTGCATGGACTCCTTGATGCGATTCCACTGAACTCTATGTCCATTTGATTGGAGACAACCTTTAACCATTCTGTATCCTGCGTTTGGGATCCTGGTTTTTATGGAGATGACAGCATCATCCAGTTCACTGTCAGATAAACTGCTGTATGTAAGTCTTGTGGACAACCTGAGTTCATGCATACGCCGGAAAATTGTACTTTGGCTGACACCCAGCAGGTTGGCAATACAAGACACTGGTAAGGGCATGTCAATGAGCCGGGACAGCAGCTCCTCAGAAAAACAAAATTTTGGTCGGCCGCGTCCTCCTTCTCTAATAAAAACACAAGGACTCTCTTGGGAAAGAGCTGCGTGGATCATTCTTTGAAGGGATAAAAGACACTCCACAATTTCAGCTGGGATGTTTAAAATGCTAGATGCAGATGTCAGAATAAAGGCTTCCTGATTTACAACGTACTGGAAGTAGTCCAAATTAAAGTATGGTTGACTTAACGTGTCAGTGATCCTTGATTCCAGACGCTGCAGTAACTGAGTAGCCAGTGGTCCCTGTAAATGCCAAAATACATATTAGATGCAATGCATGGTACCGTTACCTTAGCCGTACCAATTCAACATTATGTAACGTTAGGCTAAATAGACATTCAAAACATTACAACTGAAGTATGTTTGCAAACTATTAGGCGTAACTAAGTTAACGTTATAATTATTTTGCAAGCTAAAGCAATTACTTCGTCTGTTCATTACTGATTTGGTCGACATTGCTAAACATATGATAACAGAGCAGTTTAGTTCTAACATCACTAACTATAACGTTACTTTAACACAGAGCACTTCATCAACGCTAACGTCGTCTAGCACTAGTTAACAGCGAGTAAATAGTTTGCAAGCAAAAGCAATAACGTCTATGAGTTGCAGAAATGTATATCATTATAAAGTGCTATCAAAATAGTAAAATCGTATAAAAAATGTTGAATAAACACGTTATTTATTTTACCTGTGATGCTGAGCCTAGGTTGGCAGCCTCAGGTCTGTTGTTAGCCATCTTTCACCTTTGACGCATGCGCGTTAGATGGAATCGAGGTTCGATTACCTGCCCTGGGACGGCAGTGACGTCATTTCAACTGTTCTTTACTCGTACCCACAAACTTGAATTTGTGTTCATAGTGAAGAATTCGTAGTCGTAGAAATCAGAGTTGTACTCGTGAATGTTTACAGTCATAGCTTCTAGAGTCACACTCACATAAAAACACAAATGTAATTTTATTGACTCACGTGTATGAAAACGTAATTTTGCGTGACTAAGTTAATTTACGCACAAATGTTTAAAAATACGAATATGAATGCTTAAAGTTGTGCATACATCTTTTTGAAAGTGATCTTACACCATATGTTTCCTCCTGCCACATTTCATATTTATGTTCAAGTCCTCGTGACATTGTGTAGCTCACCTTGTACAGTTTTGCCCAAGTAATCCCCCCTCCTCTCCTTGTTTATAACAGACTGATAGATCTTCCCCGTTGTCAAATTGTTGTCCCTGGTTAACCGGATGTCCAGAAAACGTTCATAGTTCCCTAAATCCAAATCAACCTCTCCCCCATCATCCAGCACAAACACTTCACCTGTTAAACAGAGCGTCAGAGAGATTGACAGTGGCACGCAGACGCAGATAGAACAAAAGACAGCTGGCAGAGTCATCAGCATGGGATGCTCTAGGACAAAAAATAATCAAAACAATTTTGCAAAACAAATATCGCATGTAGCAACAGTTCATATTTCTGTATCGTCAACATAAAAATTCAAACGAGGTCAATCTCTTTAAAGCAGCCATGCACTTACCATGTTCATAGGGAGAGAAAGTGCCTGCATCGATGTTGATGTAGGGGTCGATTTTGATAGCAGTGACATGCAGGCCGCATGATTTGAGTATAGTGCCCACACTGCTGGCTATGATGCCTTTACCAATGCCAGATATCACACCACCTGTCACCAGTATGTACTTCATTATTCAACAGCGTCTATCAGTACAAGAAAGATGATGATGTTTATTTCAACGATTATGTAATACAAATATGACATGAATAAGCAATTAAACTAAACATATATGTATAACGATCGTGACAAATTCTGCAACTCCCAAGCAGGTAATGTTAAGAAAGGACAAACTGCACACCATGATGACCTTGTAAACAAATGCAAAATAAACCAAAGTGTCATTCACCAAAGCGTCTTTAGCATATAAAGTGTACATGCTATGACCAGAGCGTTTCGTAGTTTCTTTTAATAATAGGCTCATAACTGAAACCCATTAGAGACTCTAGTAGATTACATAACATTGCAGTGAACTTCCATTTTGGTACAAATGACTAGCGAGGTACAATGCAGAAACTGAACATAAAATTAACGTTTAACCCTACCTGAACCCGTGCAGTTAAATTATCTAAAAACCGTAGATTAAAAACACCGACTCAGTGTAAACGAGCCATCCTGACGAAACGTTTGTTTGGGTGTCAGCGAAATCCGGTAAAGCGCCAAAACAACACGTGGTGTGGATCCAGTGCTGAGCTCTAACTCTAGCTGAACCACCCCAAAGTCCTTAGAATGAGCGTTATTATAGCCAAAGTACTTTTATTATATAGTCTTTGTTATAACATAGAATGAACACATTATGTTAACAATGTATTGTTATATTTTATGGTATAATTTCTGTATTAACTGCATTACATCGATGTAGTCTATTTTTAAATATGTTTACATACAGTTACTGTTACCTTCCCAGAAAAAACGTGAAGGCTAAATGGAGGGGCTCGCATCTACTGCCCGTTTGCAAAACGGTTTATGTAAAATGTATTGACATAATTTATACATGTATAGATTAAGTATTATCAATGCAACTGCAGTGTGTTGCGCCATGCTTGTAATCAATTTGAATCACTCAAATGAGAATTACACTTCCATGTTATCCATAAAATAGCATATTAGGGTCGATATGTATTAAAATATAAAAAATCATTTTTATACAAAACCCCAACCAGTTCCTTGTTTTATTCAAAATTCTGATTTCTATTTCAACATTATCAAAGCACCATTGAAACCGCAAATCAGTTTTCTTTATTGGCATAAAAAACATTTAGCCATGGGATTGACATTTAGCTAAAAATGTCACACAAAAAAAGCCTCTATTAATCATTTTCTTATGAGTCAGATAAATTGTTTCCAACAGGAAAGAATCTACTAGAGTGGCAACACTAGAATAAAATATCTGTTTATCATAAGCGACGTCTGACGTCACGCTGACGTCAAACTTTAAACACGAGCAGGAGGAGTCGCGCGGGAAGCGGGATTTTTGAAAAACGAAACATTTACGCCTGTCAGTGATTTTGTCTAATTCTGATTTATTCGGTTAAATACAGGATTTATTAAAGATAAAAGTAGGCAATAATTCAATATTAAAATTAATGTAACTTGACAAACTTATTATACAAATTATAAAACCCCGGTATGTTAGCTTGAACAAGTTTATGGCTTGCCGTCATAATAAATCTACCACTCATATATTTATAGCCACCAGATGGCGCCATGCATCGTCATGAGAAACATTAAAGAGACAGTAAAATTCACACACATAATGTTTATTGACAGTTTAAGTTGAAAGGTTACATGAAACCTGTGCTGAGTCATTAAAAAACAAACAAACAACAACAAAAACTTTTTTCAGTTTTGGTTGCAGTTTTTTTTTTCTATCCAAATTGTGAACAGCAAGACTTAGATGGAAACATCATGGAGTGAAATTGGAAACATTGCAAGGACCAAAGACATCAAAGCTGATTAGTTTTGCCAGGTACCTCTTTCTAAATGATATGTGGTTGTGAAACATGACAGCCGTTCACATACTCCTCTTCCCTCCAACCCAGAAATTAATAATCAGAAAATGATTAGCATCTGAATATGAGTCACCCATCACTGTGACTGAATATATCACCAGTACTTTCTTCCAAAAGTGTATAGACCAAATTAATTATTCAGAGACTATAATTCATTCAATCCTTTATTTAACATTTCAGTCAACAGCTGAGATGTTTCTCTCCTGGCGACAGCTGGGTTTAGGTTTGCTTATTATTTATCTTATTATAGCACACTGTGCCTGGTCTAGGCTGTGCTTGAGTGAGGTGTGTCACATAGTACTAACATAAGCATTCCAGGTAATTATAGCTACCAGAGCAAACTGCATTTGTGTTGGCTGAGCTCCATCGATCTGAATGAGACTCACATGTAGAGCTGTTAGCATTATGTAAGATCACATCAAGTGCATCTTTCAGGCAAACATTTTAAAAATGCGGATTAAATGTGATGTTTTTTGAAAATACTTTAAAAGTATTTTAAATGCACTCAATCTTTTGTTTATGCCACACTTATAGAAATGAGTCTTGGATGTAGTATCACGCAAAAGCAAAGTTTTCATTTACCAAAGCCATTATGCAGTTTTAAATAGACAATTTTTATATCTGTCTCTGCTGCAGATATGCAGAGATTATTGCTTGTGTCCAATTTTGACAGATTGTAAATAATCTTTATACTAAAACAATATGAAACACAAGATTTTATGAATTATTATTAGTAGTAGTAGTAGTAGTGAAAGTAACAATACTAATAAAAATAAATTGTAATGCATTTTGTTTTCTGTTATATATATATATATAGTACATCAACATAATATTTGATAATGTATTTTTATTATTATTGTCAAATAAAATAATGCATCTCATGTTTTCTGTTATGTATTTCTTTTTTATTGATTTATTTTATACAATAATGGAAAACAACAACAACAGTAGTACATAATAATACATAATATATGTTAATTTGTGTGTGTGTGTGTGTGTGTGTGTGTGAGAGAGAGAGAGAGAGTG
This sequence comes from Carassius auratus, assembly GCF_003368295.1. Taxonomy (NCBI): domain Eukaryota; kingdom Metazoa; phylum Chordata; class Actinopteri; order Cypriniformes; family Cyprinidae; genus Carassius; species Carassius auratus. The sequence continues at coordinate 23,225,329 of NC_039283.1, forward strand.
TATACATATACATATATACATATAATCATCAAATAAAATAATGCATCCAGTGTTTTCTGTCATGTATTTCTATTTTTATTTTACAATGTAAATTAAAAAAGCATTATATTTTATTAATAATAATAATTGAATAAAAATAAAATAGTGTATATAGAAAATAAATACATTTAAATAATATTGCATTTTTATTTTATTTTGATTTATTTATGATTAAGTAGAAAAAGAAGGAGAAGAAGAAGAAGAATTGTAGTAGTAGTGGTGCTTTAATAACATTTACTGCAAAGTTGTTTTGGATCTAAATGGTTATAAAATGTAATTTATTTTATCTTTTAACATTTAAGGTTAAAATGCGATGTGCTTAGTACTGATTAAAAATATTACCATTTACTTGTGCATTAATTTTTTTTTAATGAGTAAAGTTATACTGTCACACCCCTTGTGGACTGTTGGTTTTGGTTTCTTCCTCTGTGTCCATATTTGGTTGTTCCTGTTCTAATTATTAGGTAATCACCTCATTGTGCTCACCTGTCTGCCCCTCATTATCTGTGCTATATTAGTTCCTTTCTCTTGTTTTCTTATTTGTTGGTTATTGTGGATGTTATCATGTGCGTGTGCGCTTACCCTATTTGGAATTACAGTTTGTGGAAAATTAAAGTGTTATTTGACTTTGTTGTCATCGTTCAAATAACGGTCACGTGCACCAAACAGTGACCTATACATTCATGCTAAGGAAACCCCATATATTTTTTTAAAATATTGTGTAATGTGCATAAATGCAAAACAGTTGTCATGATGGAAACCTGTTTGGTTACCATCATGACAACTACTTTGCATTTATGTGCATTGTAACAAATCTAGCATGAGAGAATGAAGACAATCTAATATCAGCTTTTACAGGCCCGTGAGCTCAGAATCCACCCACAACATCCTCTTAATAAAAGCCGCAGTTAACGAGGAAAACAAATGCAGTTGGAGGGTATAGTCGATTGTGAGCTGGGAATGAGCTGTAATTTGATTATGAAGCCGGGTGAAATTAAAGAAACTGTGTTGTGCTGAAAGAACAATCTCCATTTTAACCTAACAAACACTATTCAGAAGATATCACTAAATCATTTAAATGCTCCAGTATTATTTTGCCCTCTTTACTGAGCTACAACTGCTCACCTATGTAATTACAGACACAAGTGCTCACTGCTGACACACACCGCCTTCACCATAGTGGTCATGTTAGGGGAGGTCTGGAAATTAGAGGATTGTGCAATTACGTGAAACACATGCACTTTTTTTTTTTTTTTTTGGTGTAAACACACCCTGCTCATGTACTTAGCATAAACAGCTATGAGAAGCAAATTCTGGATCAGTGTTAAAAAAAAAAAGACCACAAGTGTATATTCTGAATGCTACTGTGTGTTCATGTTGAGAGAATGAAATGTGACTTTGAGGAACAAAGTCAGCCGTCTTTAAGGATGCCCGCTGCTCTTTCAACCAGTTTTAATATAACTGAGATGAAATAGTGTTTGTTGTACACTGCACTGACCAATCAGTGAGGACTTAGAGAAACACTGTCCTCTGTCTCATGAAAGTCATGTATGAAATCCAGATTTGGTGAAACATCTAGCATGTGATCCTGTGCCAGCAAGCCTAGAACACACACCATTCACAAGTCAGATGTTAAGCTTGTAGACAAAAGACTCTTTGTCACTTGGTCTCTTATCTAATAATTTAGTTATGTAGCTATGAGCAAACAATACAATCCCTTGCTTAAGGGCCCACATTATTTCACAACCTCTCAAAAGATGCCTCATAATGCTCACAAGTTTGTTCCTTAAACTCATATTTTAAGTCTTATTTGGTCATTGAATGCATAGATAGCATTATTTGTTCACCTCAGTTAAATAGTGTTTTACATAATTTTCTGAAATACTTTTCAGTGGTGTGATGATGCATCGTCACTCATTTAACCCATTTACCCAGTTAAATGAAACCGGCGCTACTTTCATTTCCAACAAATTAATTATTTATCATCGGTAGTGAAAATGACTTCCCTTGATGGAAGCTTGAAGATAGTATGCATGCAAAATAATGTTAACTCGAAAAACTGGTAATATTTCATATACACAAATCTATTTGAGTAGCTGTTAAATAAAATGTCAGTCAGTCATTATCACTTACATATATATAGGGCTATACATGATGATATAACCATCCAAAAGTTTGGTGTATTTGTTTTTATTTTTTTTTAATTTAGTCTCCTACGCTTACCAAGGCTGCATTTAAAGCAGTGTTTATTATTATTATTATTATTATTATTATTATTATTATTTTTATTTTAATAATCATTATAGTCTCTGAAATCATTCTGATATGCTTATTTGGTGCTTGGAAAACATTTCCTATATTATCAATCCAATCCAATCCTTATCAATATTATTAAACAGTAAATTAAACAGTAGTGCTTAATATTTTTGTGGGAACTGCTATTCAGTTTTTCATGATTCTTTTGGTGCATAAGAAGTTCAAAAGAACAGTATTTCTTTGAAATATAAATATTCATAACATTAGTGACTTTTGATCATTTTAGTGCATACTTGTTTGAATTGATATTCTTATTGTTTTTGTGAAAAATGTGTAAAGATTACACATTTCTCAACATATACCTTTTATCAGCATATGAATTTGCTGAGAATCAAACCATTGTTCCTGGGGTTGCCAATACAGTAGGATTGCCATTAGTTTCAACAAGAGAAATATAAAAATATTGCAAAAAAAAAAAAAAAGAACATTTCATATAAATGAATAAAAAATGCAAAAGTTCAGAGCTAAATTTGTGTTCTAATCTACTTCTGACACACACACACACACAGATCTACATTATGAAGAGGGAAGCACTGCTGATTCACCACCTGTCGCCCAGGTACAGTCCAAGAGACTGTCCTCACCCATGAAGGAAAACGACCAACAAATCTCTAAAGCACACTGCACGCTTTGCATGATTTAAATACAAATGAAAAAACTAGCACTGCAGAGCCATTTGTTTCAAAAGAATTGCCACAAATTTGACACAAATCATGCTTTTTAAACTCTCACAAATGTATTGTTTTCCAATATGTATATTTAAAGGTGTTGCTGAATACATCTAACTGATTTTCAGTTTTTACTTTACAGATGTAGTTACCAGAAGGAATGGATTATAGCCTAGTTGAACTGGACAAATGCATGTTAACAAAATGTTGCACATAAGTTTTAAGTCCCATACTGTTGAAATGTATCTGTTAGAGATGTTAGACAGGCATGAACTACAATGCCCATCGTAATGGAGGTTGCAGGCTGCCCTTTTGTCAAGTGTTAATCCTCCAGCCACCATACGCAGATGTCCCCATCACATGGAACTGACAGATTGCTGTGGAGAACCATGGGAAGGGTGAGGATGTCTCCAGCCAATCAGACACTGGATGGATGGAAGACATGGAGGCAGACTGAGCTTGTCATTCTCAGATCTTTACTCGTTATCATTTATTTGCACAAATAAATGTCTTTTGGAAGCAGACTGCACACACGTTGGGCAGAAACATTTATTCAGTGCAGTTAGGTGCCAAATCTGCTTGCCATGTTTTTGCGAATGGCCATTTTGCCAATAACAATATCATATGACCACATAAAATTGAGCATATCAGCCACGACCCTCCTTTAAATTACATGGTTATATAACAAATAATTTTAATCACCTTGCAGTAGTTAACTGAAGTGGTAACAAATTCAATTTTAAAAGTACAACTGCTGTTTCTATGATCACTAAGCGTATATAACAATGACAATAATAATAACGAACAATAATATATTCTTATTATTAATAACACATTACAGTAATAAATATAACAATATTAAAAATGAACAATTAATTATAAGAATTAAACAATGAATAATGAACAAATTAAATATTTTCTTATTAAAATAATTCACAGAAATATTCAATAATAATAATAACAAATAATAATAACAATTATTAACAATGAGTTAATCAATAATAAAAATAAAATGTTTTTATCAAAATAATTCACTGAAACAACAATAATAATAATGCAATCAATTCTAAAAGTAATCAAACCTACTATTAATATTTGATCAATATTTAAATTATTTACATGATAAATATAAATATTCAATAATAATAATAGCAACAAATTATAACTTGTTAAAGTATCAATAATTAGTCATAATTAATGAATAATACAAATATTCGTATTATAAAATATTATTGGTGGTGGTGGTAGGGATTTAATTAATAAATCATTTAATAAAAAATGTGTTTTATAATTCTTTTAAATATTTTTAGATTAAGGATAGCATATGTTTATAGTTACACTATAGGACTCCACTGTTATTGCTTAAACTTTTATGTCCTCTATGATGGTTTATTTTAAACCCTGTACACTGGTTAATGGCAAAGGAAAATTTGTCTAGAGAGCAACAAAAACATCACAAAAGAGGACCTCAAACATCTCATACTAGTTTCTTGTGGTGGAACAAAAGATTTAGCAGCATTCGATTTGCACATATTACGTATGTTCTGAGCAGAGAAACATAAATCTTTTCCCATATTGGACTCTGATCTGAATACATACATCACAGTTTTTAAAGCTGACCCATGTCTCTCAGATCAAGTACAGCATACAACCCATCAAGCTTAAAAAAGAGAGAGAAAGAGTTAGTATGAAGGACTAAAAAAAGACACAGATCATTTCCATAATCCCTGACTGTGGCACGCATCATCCCGGTGCCCCGCCCCCTCCCTTCCACTTTCCACATCTAAGGCGCATGGCGCTCCAGCTGGGCTGTGCGTTGCAGGCATGGCATTAGCATGTCAAAACCACTCTCTGGTCTGGGTTAAAGGAAGAGGGAGAGTCAATGGAGATCAACAAAGCACTGACAGAAACAGCTGATCCACAAAAGGTGCCTGTTTAATGGATCTTCCTGTCCCGAGCCCAGCTGCTCCCCAAAACTGCAGCGTCACAATGCGGCCCTGATGCTGCGCCCATAAGCACAGAATCAACAAACCTCCAGCAGACAAAGGATACTCCTATATCAAACCACTCCTCCAGTGCGGCTGTTTGGGCAGTGCACCTGCGCATGGAGCAAACAAAAGACCTGCTCTTGAGTCTGTCAGTAACACAAAGTACTACATGTCACAAACACAAACGCTTAAGTTGTTGTCATTTTCTTTATGTTGGCCAGAAACCACATTAACAAACAACCACAGCTGGGACTTTCTCGTGTATGTGGTATGGACCTATCAAGACCACGATTCAAGACGGAAGAAAACATTTCTACAATAGACATCTACAAACAATGTGACAAAAAGAAAAATATGTGACATAAACAGGCCAAGACATGGCAATCAAGGTTAAAGAAAGCCTTCGAGGTACAATAATATACAATTAGTGTGAGCTCTGTCAATATGGAGCCTGTCACAAATGCAAATTAGATGTTTATACTTAAAAAAAGATGTTGACCCATGCAATATTGTAAAGGTGGTTTTGGTTGTTTTTAGGGTGTCTAAGGAGTTTTAAATAAAGAAACCATTTAAGAAAAGAAAAAATATTATAATCATAAATAAAAAGTTAGTGTGTGCAATATGAATATGGAGCCTGTCACAAATACAAACTGAACTGAGCTAGACGATGACATCACTGAATCAACAAAGAACTGACTTTAACTGATAAACTGACTGTCCTCTTGCAGAACCTTTTCCTTATTTAAAAAAGACATGGACGACTTGGTAAATTCATTTTATAAAAGATATTTTTGACAATGAAAACGGCCAGAGAGAGAGAGAGAGAGAGAGAGAGAGAGAACTTTATCAAAATATGTAATTATATTTAGAAATATTTGTTTCCCTATGTATTGTATATATATATATATATAAATGTTTTGTCATTTATGGATGCTTCTTGGACTTTGGGTTTAATGTACCAGATTCTTTAGGCTATATACTCTGGTGTTGTTTACAAAGCAGCAAACAATGTGTGTGGGTGTATATATATATATTCTTCTGTTTGTACACTTGGCCAATGGTGCAGGTGTTTGAGTGCTTGTGAAGATGATGAAAAACATACAGAACAGATAGCTCTTATCATCAGCATTGTGACCAGAGACTTCACCCAGAGGACATTGTCCTTTGTAAAGAGAATTTAATCTTAGATGAAGCCTCTGAGCTCAGCGACACAACACAGCTCTAAAAAGCTCTGGGAAGCTTCTCCAACTTCCCTTGGTTCCATTGTGTTAAAAAATGACAGGATACAGAGGGCGGCCTCTGGGTTGCACCCAGTTTGTTTTTCCAAAATTTGCTCTTCGCATCCAAATGGAAGCAAACAACCTCCTACACTGTCATTTCTCAAAACATGTGTCACAGACAATTGACCTTGTACTGGCAGCGGGACATAAATAAATGCAGGGGCCTAAACGGAATGAAGTTCCTCCGAAATAAACAGGGAGGGTGGCATCTGAGATTAGCCGCATATGGTGAGATTGAGCTGCTCTTGAATAAGGCCGACATTATATAAGTGGATTTGAGCCCAGGAGCGGAAGCCTTGTTTTGAGTGCTTGATGTAGAGAACTATATTTGGAGCCTGATCTAAGAGAGACAGACACGGACGACTTAAAATAGCTCAAATACCCCAGTTTGGTCACTTGGTTCCTTTCCACTTTTCTGCCTCACAGCTTCTGACCAAACCGACTTGCACTGAGACAGCTCACCTTCTCTGATAATGGAAGATATCACATCAGTTTATGTCTAGATAGGAGAAACAAGATGTTAGACATGAAATCCTTATTCAGGTATTCATCAATGTCTAAATAAATACATGTGAGACATTTGAACATATTTATTGTCTGATTTAAAAACCAGTCTGACCAAACAATAAATGAAACTTGAAAACTATTTTAGTACCACAACTATTATGTATAAAAATAAGGAAAATATTGGAAAATAGTGTTAAAATTAAATGAAGATTAAATTATAAAATCCTTTTTATACCTCGAAATATTCGGATGTCATGTCAAGCGTGTGGCCGAAAAACAAAACTTCTGTATTTTGAATGGATTACAGCCTAGAAAGCTAACAAAGAGCGCTCCCTTTATAATCACTAAAAAGCTGTCACTCTTTGTTCACTCACAAAATTCTGTTCTGACCAATGAATCTCTCTACACTGTTCGATCAATCTATTATTTACATTGTATATATTATAATGAGACGTTTCGTCTGTATAACTGTGTAAACAGCATGGAACAAAAACTGGTGTGTGCTGTAGCCTTTAGGTATTAGACAAAACCAGCATATGAGTACTGTCATGAGGATGATGAAAATGTTTCCATCTGAGTAAAGCTTAAAGTCCCTTATGTGTTTTTTTTTATTTACTATATAACATTTTTTCATCTATTTTTCATTTTAACATCTAATTAATTTGTGTTTATTCAACCCAAAACTATTAACCTAATTAATCTATACATTTCATTACTGTGAAATTTAAGGGTTAAACCCTCTTTGAGGCAGTGCCCCAGCCTATTATATTATATTATATTATATTATATTATATTATATTATATTATATTATATTATATTATATTATATTATATTATATTATATTATATTATATTATATTATATTATATTATATTTAAATAAAATACAAAAATCCTGAACTATATGGAATCATTCTCAGAAGCATACCTGAATGAATTGCTCAACAGAAAAACAAAACAAAAAAACTTTTTCCACTCAGAATAAATAACCAATTCATCACAGTACAATTTTTCAGTGTATAGAGATCCATTGTTTCATTTTATAATCTTTTGGGTTTTTCCAAATCGAAACTCGGGCATGGTGTGAATAGGGCTCACTGATGTTCAGCTCCAAACATGAAAAAGTCTTTAGTCATGCCATACATTCCTGAGCCTTTGGCGCAAACCCTCATCATCTGTTCAACAACAATGTGTCATTCTGAGGCACCCAGACAGAGAGAAAAGCAGAGAGAGGGATCGCTCTCTCTCAGTGGAGATGAATGAGACGGGAAACACAATCCCCTGGTGCCGAGTGCCCTTTGCCCCCAGTGAGGGGAGAAGTAACAGGGGGACCAGCTGTCTCCTACAATAGATGAGCTCAAAAAACCTCATTCAGACCTGCCTCACCGAGACTGCATCGTCGCATGTGTACAACTGACAATGTGGACACTCAGAGAGGCCACACTTCTGCTCCGATGTCCCAGAGGAGGAATAAGACGTGGACGTTCAATCTGGAGACAACTAATACTCAAGCATCACATTCAAAAGTTCCAGCTGTTTGCAAACAATTATGAACTTACAGAACTCACAACTTTTTTGGCTTTCTCTCCATGCTGCCTTCTTGCTTCTTTCATAGTCCCTTTTAGATATGCTTCTTCCCTGTTATCCTGTCAGTGATTACTTGTGGTTTACAGTGAATGCCTTATTAGGGACAGATCCCTGTAGTAATTACCCCCAGTCACCAGAGTACACACACAGGACCCCTGAAATCTTATCATGAGTGGGTGAATCAGCAGGCTGACCAGCAGCAGCCTCTTAAACAGCCCAGCTGTCCACGCTAATGTTTATTACCTTTACTGTGGAAGAGCTTTAAGACAAAAGAAAGTGAATCATTTCACATTATTAGAAAATTATACAAAATTATATTAGACCCACTTTATGCCACATACTATAGGATCTTTTATTGCATATTTGGCAAAATCAAATCAGTGGCCAGAAAAAGTTAGGAATCAACGTGCATCTTTCCATCCATCCATAAATCCAGAAATAATGTTTTTATCTAGTTAACTTGAAGTTTGACTAAAATTAGTCAAATAAATTAAAATAAACTATATAGACAAAAAAAAAAAAACTGAAAAAAAAAGCAAAAACATACGTGTGTGTGTGTGTGTGTGTGTGTGTGCAAACTTGATTGTCATATCTGGATGTCCATGGAGCACCAAAATTTGTACAGTAATCAATGTTTTTCTCGTTGGTTTGCTGAAATGACATTCATGTATGTTATGTACAAATGAATTGTGTAGGCTAATTATTCATTTAGATATTATCACTGGTGCGCTGGCGTTTGCTTTTTCTTTTGCTGTGTGCTGTTTAGCAGTAGTCAGGATGCTACATTCCTCATTCCGGGATGGGACTGGGTGTTTTGTGTAAGGCATCTCTCTGGGGACTGTCTCACTGATACAATAGGCATGCAGCCCTGGCTTGTGTCCTGCCTGAAGCCCCTTGCATTTCATTGAGGCACAGCAGCACCAGCTTGCTGGCACACTCCTCCTCCGGGCTTTATTCTCTTCTCTCACCCCTCCTTGTCTCTCTCTTTCTATCCACAATGAGGCCCTTCCTGTGTTTACTCAACACGGCACTTCTCAACTATGTCATTATATCTCAATATCATCCCCCCTGCCCTCTAGAAGATCTCCTTCGAGCACAAACCACCATGTATGTCTATCTTTTAAACAGCAGTGTTATATTTAAAAGATCGCATCCAGAAGGAATACATTTTGCTGATTTCACTCTTCACATAAAGGCACTCCATGCAGAGCAATGAAACACATAACCTTTGACAGTCTCTAAAAAACTACAACTGTTCAGTGTTTATTTTTTTCTCAATGCTAAATCCAGACGCTAATCATTCCGTTGTGTGCATAATTCATGTGTGCCACGTTTGAATTATGCAGATAGAAGAATGATTACACACTTGCCTAACTGTTGGCTGGGTTTCACAGACAAAGGCCAGGACTGACTAAGGAGAGCTGTGAATGATGGGTTTGTGTTTGTCGCTGCTTCATTTATTTCCTTCTAGCAGGCCATGTTTTGACCTAGATTTGCATCATAGAGTAGCTAATTTTACAAAAGTCATGTTTTTCTTTTTGATTGATAAAAATCATTTGAAACTATCTTGGTTAAATATCAATAAAATATAAATAAAATAACAAAATATTATATATATTGAATTATATTTGTAAATAAAAAAGTAAAATTATTTAAAATTTACTTATTTTTAAAGCTAACGACAAAAATGAATATATATATATATATATATATATATATATATATATATATATATATATATATATATATATATAATTATTATTTTTATTATTATTATTATTATTATTAAAAATCAGGCACCATGATTGATTCTCCTGACTAGTCCTCACTGGTTTGTCTCTTGTCCCAGTCTCAGGGTCTTCCACATTCAGACCCTCAGCAGACTGAACTAGCCTTTTGTTTGAGAGTAAGGGGATACTTTGAAGAAACTGCCCCCTATAAAGTCTCCCTTTCTGCTGGCTGTTTTCTCTGGTCAGAGGATGTGTAATGACTAATAGAAAAAACTGACCCTTTTTGTTCCAGTGTGTGTAGGAAGGTAAATGTCTGACCAGAGTGAATGTACACAGCTCCAAATCCACTCCAGGTTTTCAATATGTACTTTTTGTCTAGGCATGTTTGTCTAAGCATATTTACATTCATGCTTTTGGCAAGTGTTTCTATCTAAGGTGATTTTCATTCAAAGTACATTATCTTTATGCATTCTCTGGGATTCAGACTCATTTTCTTGCATGTTATCATACATCTCACATTAGCATTTTACATTTATGATAAAAATTTGATCAAAAGCAACATTGTATTCAAGGTACACATTTTATTGAGTTCAAACATTCCCTGGAAATCAAACCCCGTGACCTTGTTGTTGCTAGGACCATGTTCATATCGCTTCATTATTGTTCTTCTGTAACAGCAAAATCCAAAATATGAGTTCAGGATTTTGTGTATGATGTTCACAAGCCTTAAAAAAGAAAGACCACCCAAAAATAAAGAAAACCTCTATGACTTTTCTGTCTTCTGGAAGAACATAAAATAAGATCTTCTGAAGAACATTGGAGTCCAAAGCTCATTGACATTCATTGTGTGGATAAAACACTGAGACATTTTTGAAATATCTTCTTTTCATTTCCACAGAATATATAAAGTCATTAAGGTCTGAAGCAGCATAAGGGTGTGAATTATAACAGAACTTTCATTTTTGTGAATTACCATTTTAAGAGTTTTCTATTTGGCCAGTTTTATCAACTAAACTACATGCTTTTAGGATATAGTGTTTCAAACACTACACCTCCTTTTAGACATGACCAAAAGGTTGACCTCCTGTTGTTTATGCATGAGAATGTGTGAATCTTCATTTAAATTAATGAGTCAATCTGGCTGACCAACATATTCATTTAAACAAAATAGTGGTAAAAAGACAAACTGCCAAACTGTTTCTAAACCACAAGTGAAGGATGCAGAGAAGTTCATAAATTTCTCACAGGATACAAGATAAAAGATTTGACCATTCGAGCTACAGTTAGTTACTCCACATCACATTTCTCTGTTTCCCTGTCTGGGGAAAATTACTTCTCAGGATTTCTTGTACTAACTATTAACGCAGCAATACACTCAACCAAGTGAAAGCAGACTAAGGAAAGAGACGAACACCAGCCCTGCAAGACTGTCAGAGATTATGACTCAACAAACAAGCTGTTTTTTTCAAATGAAAACAGATCGCTTCCACTCCCCTTCCGCTAACATACAATGACAGGAAATGATTAACAAGAAGTGCCTTGGAGAGCAGTGTAGGGTGTTGGGTCACTGTCTTGTTTAACAACACAGTGCAGTGAACCCATCCTTTCCTTGTTCAGTCATATGATAAGCACGTACCGCACACTGGGGCACCACAGAAACCTGTATCAATCTTAGTTAATCTACAGTTGAGTGTTTTAAATGACCGTAAAGCAGCATATGCTGATGTCAGTCAGGAACTGAAAGCTGGATCCAAAATGGTTTTGGGTTGCAGCATAAATGGCCTGAATCCAAATGAGAGACTGTCCAAAAAAACTTTTAATCATTGAGATTATTATGCATTATCATGGGGCTTGAGTGATGTGATTTGAAAACACTAAGGTCATGTTTTGCTGTCACTTTCTGTGTGTGCGTGTGTATATATTTTTCCACAAGCAAAGATATATGTCATTGACTTGTCATGCCATTCTTCAACTAAACTGATATTTGTCGGTGATCTGTGACCTTTTAAAAATATAACTGAAGGCTATTTCAACACACCAAAAAGTTGTTGCAATGTGACCTTAAAATAGGATAAACATTGGCAGTTAGTTGTCATTTAACTACTGCTTTCCATTCAAACTGACAGCACACTAATTACAGGAACAGCCCCGCTAGAGTAAGCACTTCGGTCAAGGGCACGCTTGTAACATGTCTGGATTATGATCTAGAAACTCTGGACTGAACCCGTGACCTCTGTGTTAGCGACCCACATCTGGGTGATAATGTCATGTTTCCTGACCCTCATAACAAATGTCTAAACTTTCCCCTTTAAAAAAAAAAGTTAGAATTTTGGATGAATTTATCCTACTAATGCTACCAAAAAAGATAAACAAAAATGATTAAATAGTAAAAATATATATATACCAGAAAGGGACTATTTAGAAATCCACTTTTTGACATGCAAGCCAGAATTTTTGTAAGTAAAAGGAGTAGAAAACACTTAACTCAAAATAACACTCAGTTGTCCACTGAATTAACATCAGCACTTTAACAATTAGAACACATATTTTAACAATTGTATCACCAATGTTGTGTTGACCTTGGATACTCAATTGTAATGACTCTGAAGTGTTTTGCTATTGATAGTCATTTTGTCTTCATGAACAGGTTTTTTTGCTTGAGCCCTGAATAGGATTTTAATATGTTGTCCTCTACTGTAACATCTTAAAACAATAGCAAAACAGCAGTACCCTGGAGGCTCTTATCACACCTGGACAACCTCTTGAGAAGCCACAATGATTTACTGTTTTACTCAAAGTGAACATTAAAGCAGATTATCCCCACTTCGCCTGCATGCTTAAAAGTAGACTCCTATGCTAGTGCCACAACATGAAGTTGCGTAAAGACATATCTGCCTCCTGTACAGCTTTTTATGTATTCAAGTCAACATCTCATGACCTTCAGTTCATGTCCTCTAGACAAAGGCAGGGTTTATATCAGTTGACCTTTGTGATGTTTTCCTGTTTGGGTACTACTATTTAAGTGGAGCAAACAAATTGAGGGTTACACATCCCACTTCATGCGTAACACGAGAGAGTCATTGTTTCTCATGACGTTAGCCTCTGATTCAGGTATCTACAGTGGTCAAAATCGAGGAGAGAAACGAACATCTCATTCTGCTCCTCAACCATAATTAGCCTTCGAAATAGAAACTATTAGTCACAGACATTCAGCAGGATTTGAGATAATACAGCCTGCAGGAAACAACAAAACAACCACAACGATGGCATGATTCAACGGATTAGTGTTTCAATTAATAGTTGTACGTGAGACTGAGGCATTAGACAACTCGACTGGATGTTCTCTGAAAAAAAATAAGAAATAAAACACAGAGAGTGGACACAGTGGCTATTATGTAAATGATGTTTGAGCATCTGTGAATACATCTGGCCTTTCACTGGAGGTGCACATGGATAGCATTGCAGGAAGGCCACAAAAGAAAGAACTGAAGTGTTTGAAAGCAGCAGTAGAGGCCTGAAGTGTTGCCTGACTTCTTCGTGATGTCTCAAATGCGCAGCACGTGTGGGCGGAACACTAACCCCCGGTCTAAGTGAATTACAAAAACAAAGAGATGCATGTCCGCTGCTGTGTTTACTCCCTCTCTTCTGTCTGTTTTGGTGTTTTAATTGAATTTGCTACTTGCTTGCACCCAATGTGCCAGAGAAGAAAAAGACGAAATGATGATCTTATGTTCTTGGTTGTGCACTACGTGACATGCGCTATAAATCACTAGACGTTCAGAACCAATGGATGCCAGCCTGCACACCCACAAAATGCACATACAGTTTATTTTATGTATGTGACTATAGATTGAGAACTTTGAATGAAAATGAGAAAGAGACTGTAAGAAAGAAAATATCCAACAAATCCAGCACAACTAGTCAAACTGTAGTGCAAACTGTTATGCTGCCCATAAACACAGATTAAAAAGTGAGTTATTTCAATACATTTTTAAATAATATTCATATTAGTCCAATTATATTTAGTAATTATGTATAGTTGCCAACATAATTGCCAGTACATCATGGAAGTATATATCGACTATATAGATTTTAATAATATTTTTTATTTTTTTATTCATTTGGGTGAAAACATTTCTTGTGTCCTAATGGATAGAGAGTCAGATTTGTAACACGAAGGTCGCGGGTTCGAGTCTCAGGTCTGGCAGGGATTGGTGTAGGGGGGAATAAATGCAGAACACAAATTCCAAGTATGGGACCCCATAAGTTCTCAGGTCATTAAAGGTTTAGTTAACTTAAAAATTAAAATACATATCCATGCAATGCAATTAACTCAACTGACTCTTGAATGCATTTTAAATGCACAAAGCTTTCATATGACTTCAGAAGATTTTATGATACTATTGTGGTATTTCTCTTTCATTTTATCCACTATAAACTGTCATTTAATAGCAAAATCCTTGTTAAGACTGAATGATGACAGTTTTATTTTTGAGTGAACTCCTCGCTTAAAGTTCCTAAAAACCCTCTGTGAAGAAAACTGGCTGTACAATGTGTTTGCAGTACAGCAGGTGGATTCAAAAGAGCATAGTGCATGTCTTCTTAACCCTGTCTCAAGGCAACAGAAAAGAAACCTGAGGTTGAGCGATGACACAGCTAGTCTCTTCTCTCCCAGTCCAGTTGTTTCAAGTGTAAACAGGAAGCGTGTGGCACTTTTGCTATGGGGGGAAGGGCAAACCAGAAAAACAGAGAAAGCCTGAGTCTTCATGGCTGGCTGAACAGCAAATTAAGTGTCCAAATAAAACACAATAAAAAATGTGGTTTCACTTTTTTTTACAATTAGTCACTTGACCTGTTATGAAGCGTATATCTTTATATCATGAGCATCCAACTCTGGGAGATATAAATATTTGTTTGATTAGTGGCGTTCAAATTAATGTGGATCTAAAGGTTTTAGAAGTGGGTTAGTGCTACTGTTTTCTTGATGCAAGACAGCTTTAGAGAGGAGAGAAGAGGAGCAAAAAGAGAGAGAAAAGTAAGTGGTTAGTGCTGGGAGTGCAAAATTGAGCTGAGATGGGTGGGTGGGTGTTTGCTAGCAGATGAGGAGCATCTTTTGTTGGGGGAAAAAGCGCTGACTAACAACAGGCTACTGCTAACATCTCACTTAGTCATTTGTTCATGCGTTTATTGATCGTAAACCTTGTAAGACTCCAGATGAATGTGAGAGCGTGCATGCAACACTTATTCCACTATTATCATGCAACTGTGGTCAAGGAATTCCCAAAATTATATTAGTGGTGAGATCACTACTACTCATAATTTAAGTAAGTGATCTGAACAAACTCTTAACTTGCAATCATATGAAATGTTGCATGCAAAACAGGTCCATTGTCAATACCGTAGAGATGTATGAAGCACTGGTCACAAAGAAGTCACTTTCAAACAAAACAGCTTTCTGTTGGATTTTAAGGCAAATTTATGAGTGAAATCTGTGTGGGGAAATCTTTCACACACGTACACAAAACTCCAGATAACATGGATTTATTTTGGAATGGCTGGCGGTGCAGTGGTAAATGTTGACTGCACCTTTAAAGTCACAGTGAGACGGAAGCGTCAGATCTTTTCTTTCATATTGTGACCTACACTTTTTCTGTAGTGTAACAGATTATCAAAAAAGATAAAAATGAAGGGCAGGAACTTATATCAGTTGGTTGTGGATTGGATTTTGAGATGTGGCTGTAGCACACAATAACAAAGGCAGGTGAATGCGTGCATGCATGGACGGGGTTAAAATGGACTTAATGATTGGAAAATATGTCACCATAGAGAAGTCTGTTGTTTCACAGGTAGAGTTATTTTGATAAAAAAATAAAATAAATAAAAAGTTTTTTAAAAAATTTAAAACGGATTATTTCCTGAACCTCCCATGCTTCTGTTCTGACTCACAACAAGTATGTTTTCATATTAAAGAATTTGCCACTGATGATTCAAACGCGAGTTGTTTGCAATGCAGCGCATAAAAAGACAATGAGAGTCATTATAATATGTAATTATGTCCCCACTGGATGAAATAAATGCCTCGTTTGTAACAGGTTTTATTGGTTTTGTCTCATCATGCTGGGAGATGGCATCACAGTATGGAAAGGGGCGTAACATTTCCGTCACACACTTGAGGTATTCGGCCAATCACAATGCAATGGATAGCTGGCCAATCAGAGCACTTACTTTTCAGGATGATGAGAAAAAATCAACGTGTTTCAGTAATAAATGTACAGTTTGTGGAAAATTAGTTTTTTTAACCTTAAACTACATAAACATTGCATTACACCAAATACAAAAAATAATGTTCTTTTTAGCAACGTCATACAACCTCTTTAACTCTTACGTATGCAATTTTAGACAATCTATGGCTACGGACTGGGCACTTCTTATGAAATAAGCAATTACTTAGTGACTGTTTAAAAAAAAGTATATTCTACATAGTATGAATGTGTGTAGCATGAATGTGATCCGGACGTACAGCATTTGTTCTCAAAGTCATGTGACCTACCAGCTGCTAAGTGTCCGTTTGATGCGCACTACAGAATCTCGTCAGAAATAGCAGGTAATCCATGTACTTTTTGCCTTCTACTTTCTGAATACTGTGAATCCAGCACTCTCCATGTACACATGCACACTACAATTACACAGACTGTATACATGCACAATACTTTGTAATACTCCACCTGTTCTCCACCTCCTCGCACAAGTGCTCAAACAAATGCACATTCATTGCTGTTGTTTCCACCGTTGTATTTTGTTGTTTAAATCAAGATTTTGCATCTTCTTCTGCTGCTTCTTGTAACCATGGCCCAACTGTGATTACTGCCACCTAAAGGACACACATATTAGTGCATTCAAAATCAAGCACATGTGAATACAACATGCAAAAACTGAGCACCCTGGTGATGATTAAATTTGTGTGCATTGAGAAAATAGAAAACTACTACATATTTTGACTCTATAATCTTCACTTGTAAAACTTTGGCTTGTTACTTAGCACTGTTTGTGCTTTGCAAATGAATGATGCTTAAAATTGCACAGATTATATCAATTCAGGTTTATTTGTATAGCGCTTTTTACTATATAAATCATTGCAAAGCAACTTTAGAGAAAATTAAGTTTTCTACAATATTTAGTACTATAGCTTATCAGTGGTGACTGTCAGTTTATGTGCATATGGCAAAAATTGTCAGAAAAATTAATACAAGATGTAGACAATGAACACTATTAAAAGCAATAATTATATGATGCAATCACACTTGTAGCAATATTTATTAGTTCTGTATGTTGTTTCAGGGTTAGCATCATCTGGGGTCCTCTGAGGGGGTGGCATCATCTTTTCTCAGGTGCTCTGGATCCAGACTGGAGCTTGTGTAAATCCTAGTTACCACAGATAGGTTAACAAGGATAGGTGTGCTGTTACTTTTCTGGACAAAAACATTCCTATAGACTTATATTCTCAGAGCAACCTGAGCCATACCTAGGGACCAGAATGTCATATAATCACCCACAGTACCCTAGCAATCAACTAACACCACCCTAGCAACCTCTCAAAACAACATCATGGTGGCAAGTTTGGTGACACATTTCTCACACATTCTTCAGAATCTTAAATAACTTCTGTGATTATGACACACAAAGTGATGACAAGAGAACACAGAGAACAGATCCCCTGGTTAGATTATCTCATATTAACTTGGTCTTTAAAGGCCGCTCACAATGACACATGTAATAACGAAGAGAGGCAATGTTACACATGTTCATCATACATGTCATGAGGAGGGGGTTTCCAAAGCTAAAACATAACAAACATAGTTGCATGTGTTTGTAGATATGTTAGCTAGTGAATCAAGTCATTAGCATGACATTAACATGGGTCTTTATCTGACCTCTGACACTGACCAATGATTTGTTGTTCTCATGGGTTGATTGTGTATGAGGACTGTTAATAACAGGCATTGACTCCGCAACAATAGCAGACACTCAAGCCCCTTTCACACTGCACGTCGGACCCGCAATATTTCCGGAACATTGCCGGGTCGCCTTCTGTGTGAAAGCAACCACGTCCCGGGATTGATTACCGAATTTAACCCTGGTCGGGGACCTAGTAAGATTGCGGGGTTCGACCCGGGACAAGCGCTGTGTGAAAAAAAGCCAGATCTAATTCCGTGTCGAAGTGATGACGCGCGTTATCGCGCCACTCTTTTACCGACTGTTTTGAAGGAAGATCAACGTTCGTGACGAAAACATATGTGCAAACTGTAATGAAGCACAGATCAGTTAGCTCCTCGCTTTCCACGCTGACTCAGAGATCGTTTGCTTGCTTCAGTGAAAGTATAACGTGCCTAGCTTTGTCGACTCGTACATTACACGTCATGCGCTGATGTCACGTGTCGTTACGGGATCTTCAAGGGTTGTGTGTGAAAGCAAGCACATATACCGGGTCATCACTGGCAGTGTGAAAGTGCAAAATCTAGCGACCAGGGAACAATTTCAGGAACACTTTACCCCTGTATTTGCCGGAATGGCAGTGTGAAAGGGGCTTCACACACACATTCACACAAAGAAGCAGACTCCTTTGTTAAGAGCCAAAGTGATGTCCCAGGTGCAAATGGTAGTTGTGTGTGTGTGTGTGACTTCTGTTGTAATTGCTGCCTGTCGGGTTCTGCAGGATTATACTGAGGGTGTAATGGTGGCCGCAAGAATCCGTTTTACAATATTCAAGACATGCAAATTTCAGTTTCAGAAGTTACCGATCAATATGCAGGAAATGTGTTACAAATATCGACTCGCACAGAAGGTAGAAGTAATTCAAAGAGATGCTGAAAGATGTAGGGCAGTGACAAGAGGAGGAAGAAAAACGTGAATCTGTGAAACCAAGAGAGAATCCAAAAATAGGTTTCTGGGCAGAATCCAGTGCTCCTTAGCATGAATACTGAACAGTATTGGCGGGCAAAGAGAAAAATACTATCTTTAGTGAGGTCTGAACAATGTGCTTATGAGAAGGACACATATGCTACACAAACTAACTCCTCAAAGCGTAAATGGTCATGAATAATTAGGGCATTCTCTTACAGAGCAGATGTCTTTTTTTTGACTACATTGTCTGAAAGAAGCAGCAACCCATAGATTATACAACGACAAGGATAGGAATTGAAGAAAGTGGACCGAAAGCACTGACCCCTCATCAATGAATGCTGACTATTACAACCACTGGGTCTGTGTGTGTGTTTCTCACATATACACCCTTGAGGGCTGCACACAGGATAGGGGGGCAAGTATCTTTCAGTTCAGCATTCATTGTATCAGTGAGTCCATAAATTATTCACCAGCTCTCGAATATTGATATGGAAATCACCATCTACACAAGTGACGGCCCACATATAGACAGAGCGTGTTCCCATTGACTGTCTCTTTCTCATCTGGCAACGCTGCCTTGCATTTTATTCATGCAGCTCAAACACTGTTCATTTAATACGTTTATGCTCAGCATTACAGTCAAAGAGGGTTATACACTCGCTAAAATTATAACATTAATCATTTTCAATCTATTTTCAGTGCACCTGAAAAGCACTCGAGAACACATCCGCCTCAATTTTCTCCATCAATCCTATTAGAGCAGAGCACAATGTTGGTTTAACAAAGCAATGCATCTACAAACAGAGGAGTAAAGGTTTTAGTACAACAGTTTGTAGTTTATTGTTATAAGGTACAGCATAGTTTACTGTACTGTAGTGTCGTGACATTCCAAGAGCACTGAATACAGCAAAGGGAACAAAGGTACATCAATTTCACACACTAGTCATTGCACACAATGTCAGTATTACTGAAGTGTAATAGTAAAATGCAATGGTTAATTATAATGACCGTGGCTGTGTCCAAAATTGTATACTCTCTGAGTAATGTTTCTGTTGCTTGGAATAATATATAAAATAATCTAAGACTGCCCTCTTGGCCAGGTCACTCTTGTAAAAGAGAGTTTAATCTCAACGAGTTTATTAACCTGGTTAAATTAATTCAAATTAAATTAAATTAATTAAATTAATGAATTTGTGTAGTTTATTTGGACGTTCTGTAATTGTCATTTATGTTACTTCGCTGCATTTTATCCCATGCCTTTAGTGGATAGTAAGATGTCCATGTGATGTACACTTATTTCCATTTGATGCACACAGTAGTTTAAGCATGTCCTTTTTTCCTTACACTGTTTTATGAATTCTTTGAATTCAGAACTTAATCACTTACATGATGTTTGTGTATGTGTGTGTGTGTGTGTGGGGAGGGGGGTCACTTAAGAAAACACATTTGATATTCCTGCTATAAATATGGGCCTATATATACAGGTGCTGGTCATATAATTAGAATATCATCAAAAAGTGAAACTTGTATATTATACTCATTCATCATTACACACAGACTGATATATTTCTAATGTTTATTTCTTTTAATTTTGATAATTATAACTGACAAGCAAGGAAAATCCCAAATTCAGTATCTCAGAAAATTTGGATATTGTGAAAAAGTTCAATACTGAAGACACCTGGTGCCACACTCTAATCAGCCAATTAACTCAAAACACCTGCAAAGGCCTTTAAAGGGTCTCTCAGTCTAGTTCTGTAGGCTACACAATCATGGGGAAGACTGCTGACTTGACAGTTGTCCAAAAGACGACCACTGACACCTTGCACAAGGAGGGCAAGACACAAAAGGTCATTGCAAAAGAGGATGGCTGTTCACATAGCTCTGTGTCCAAGCACATTAATAGAGAGGTGAAGGAAAAGATGTGGTAGAAAAAAGTGTACAAGCATAACCGCAAGGATTTACAAGGATAACCGCACCCTGGAGAGGATTGTGAAACAAAACCCGTTCAAAAATGTGGGGGAGACTCACAAAGAGTGGACTGCAGCTGGAGTCAGTGCTTCAAAAACCACTACGCACAGATATATGCAAGACATGGGTTTCAGCTGTCGCATTCCTTGTGTCAAGCCACTCTTGAACAACAAACAGCGTCAGAAGTGTCTTAAGACAAATAGGACTTGACTGCTGCTGAGTGGTCCAAAGATATGTTCTCTGATGAAAGTAAATTTTGGGTCCCAGAGTCTGGAGGAAAATATGAGAGCCACACAATCCTCATTGCTTGAGGTCCAGTGTAAAGTTTCCACAGTTAGTGATGATTTGGGGTGCCATGTCATCTGCTGGTGTTGGTCCACTGTATTTTCTGAGGTCCAAGGTCAACGCAGCCGTATACCAGGAAGTTTTAGAGCACTTCATGCTTCCTGCTGCTGACCAACTTTATGGAGATGTAGATTTCATTTTCCAACAGGACTTGGCACCTGCACACAGTGCCAAAGTTACCAGTACCTGGTTTAAGGACCATGGTATCCAAGTTCTTAATTGGCCAGCAAACTCGCCTGACCTTTCCCCCATGGAAAATCTATGGGGTACTGTGAAGAGGAAGATGCAGTATACCAGACCCAACAATGCAGAAGAGCTGAAGGCCACTATCAGAGCAACCTGGGCTGTCATAACAGCTGAGCAGTGCCACAGACTGATCGACTACATTCCATGCCGCATTGCTGCAGTAATTCAGGCAAAAGGAGCCCCAACTAAGTATTGAGTGCTGTACATGCTCATACTTTTCATGTTCATACTTTTCAGTTGGCCAAGATTACAAAAAATCCTTTCTTTGTATTGGTCTTAAGTAATATTCTAATTTTCTGAGATACTGAATTTGGGATTTTCCTTAGTTGTCAGTTATAATCATCAAAATTAAAAGAAATGAACATTTGAAATATATCAGTCTGTGTGTAATGAATTAATATAATATACAAGTTTCACGACTCTTTAAATTACTGATTGAAAACGACTCAAGAACTCACCTGTTTGAATCAGTTTCACGAATCCTTTTGAAGAATTCTTTACTGAATGAACTTGCCAAGTCCATTCACCCCCTAAACCTCACTGCCATCCGGGTCACTGCACCAATGTAATCCAACTCTCCAAGGTCCTCATTGCCACACCTCGGCCTTGCTTTGAGTGGGCCTCGAACCCGGGTCTCTGGCATGGGAGATTGACGCACTAACAAGAAGGTTAAATGACGTTACATGTTTCCCAAAAGCATGGTCAGCTAACTATGGTTTTCAGTTCCATTGAACTCTATTATAGAACTTGCGACCATAGTTGTTTTTGAGAAACGCACCTCTGACTGGCTTCTGAATCAACAACTGACTCTCTGACAACTGAACTGTAAATTTCTTGTCAGTGAATCGTTATTCTAAAATAGCTATTAGACTGCTCTCATTGTACCTAGTAGAAAAACAAAATTAATGCCCCTTTTATGTGTATATCTCAAAATAATATTTTGTATATTTTATAATATTTTTTTTCTTAAATGTTTTTAGAGCTTTTCAATAAGCCTTAAAGCTGCGGTAGGGAACTTTTGACGCTCTAGTGGTTAATAAACAGAACTGCTTGCGTCTTGCGGAAGAACATCGTAGCCGGAACTACTTCTCCCTGTTTATGTCTATGAAGAATCACAAAGGTACTGGGTTACTCCGCTGAAGCAATCTAAAATAGTCCGAATATAAACACTTATTATAGGTGCACCCTAGTGATTCAGGACAAGCCAAAAACACGGTTTGGAAAATGGATTCATGGTGTACTCGCTTATTATATACATTTTTCTACATTTTGAACACAAACAAAGTTACGGACCGCAGCTCTGATTGGTTATTTTTTACTGGGAGCGATAGAGTTTCTGCAAATGGCAATAGGACCACTGGGAGGAGCAAGAGGAGCTTAATTTTTTTCACAGATTATCCGTTTCATATTCTACTGTCAGGACATAATGACAGGTTTAATAAATATGTAAAAAATATTTTTTTTACAAAAGTTCCCTACAGCACCTTTAATGCAATACAATTGATAGCTGACTGTGATAGAATGCCGTGTAGTTTAGTGTAGTAATTTCCCATGTATGGTTTCTGTTGTTAGGTGTAGTGTAGTTTATTGAGTATTCAAAGACACACTCATATCGTCTGAGGGAGACCTTTACAGCATACAAACAAATAGTGGAGCGTTTGTGAAGGTTGACAAACATTTGTTTGTTCTGCAGTCGGGAGGTATCACATGGGCCGCAGCCTACACATTACTGATTCTCCACACCATTCATCCAAACTCTGAGAAGGTCATCTGAGGAAATCATGTGACACTCAGTGTATTGATCTGGCTGTCCAGTATTCCTTAGAAGGAGACTGACTTGAACACATTGACAGTGAACAGCTTAAGATCATTGACGCCATTAACATCTGTGGTCTAACTTTTGGTGCTGCATATCCAGGAATCAACTTCAGCAAATATTTTTGGATGTTTCCCTGATTGATTTTCCCGCCTGAATTATAGGCTATTATATCACTTACATAAGAAGCACATGTGGAATGTAGTGTCACTCAACAATTCATACATTTTTTATCAGACAAGAACATCCCTTTAAGGAAGTTTCTCTCTGTCTCTATGTATGAGAGGAAGTAACCGCCTGCTGTTTGTTTCCAAATCCTGTTTTGTGTGTGTGTGTGTGTGTGTGTGTGTGTTTATGAAAATCGAAACCTCAACGTTTCAGCTCACCCCTGTGACACGATGTTCAGAATTTAAACATTCTGCATTTCTTCCCTGTGCTAGAATGAGTAATCATGAAACATCGCAGGAAATAATAACTGTCAGAACAATAAAGGACTTACACATGAAACAACAAAACCAAAAAACCAAACCAAAGTCTTCGTTTAGCTGTGTCAATTTTACAGCCTGACCAGAGGTTAAGTGAGCTACCAGCTACATCCTGTTCCCAAAAGCTCCAGGAAACCCCAGCAGTACCAGCATGTCAACAAAGCTCCAGCTCATTTTGATGATAATGTCATCATTGTGCACATGGGACTGAATGCTAATGAAACATTATCCACTTTAATAGAGCTGAGGTAGGCAAGATGTCTTTATTGCCAGCAGTTTCCATTGCTATATTCCACTGTCCATATGCTGTCTTTGTCTTTTAACATAAAGACAATGTCTAATAAGTAAAAACCATTAAAGGTGACTCAATAAAACTGCAGAGAAGTTTTCCTTCTAACATAATTGCTATTCAAATTATTATTATTATTTTAAATCAAGAACCAGTGAAGGGAGACCGGGATGTTTACTTCCATTTTATTGCGACTTTAATGTAACTATCTCTATAATGACAAACTAACTCTATAATAAAAAATATATACTTATTTAATATTTAACTGTACTATATGAATTAAATGAACAGAATGTAATACTTTTGAAAGTTCCACTTGTTTTAAGAATATATGTCATTGCATTAGACATATCAAAAGCAAAGCAGCATCAGCAAAAAATAAATGATGCAAGACTTTTTTACTTTTAACCAACTTGGACCCAAGGTCATGTTTAGTGGATTAATGATGTCATTTCCCACACTGTTCACTCACAGGTGTCCTAGAAAAGCACAGGTTAGTTCATCCTATTAACTATGGACATGTTCCACGAATGCTTGACAACCAGATGGTGTCCAGGTTTTTTTTGTTTTAATTTTAAACAAAATTTGATTTATTTATTTTGAAATCCATTTTTGCATGGAAAGTATGTCATACGTGCTACATTGTTTGATATCTTGTTATGTAATAACATTCATACAGAAGAAGACCAAAGTACTGATTACATTTTTTTTTCTTTTTTTCAGTGGTGTTCTGGTACATTCTGCAGTCTGCTGTCACTCTACAGTACAGGAAGTTAAACCCTGTTAGTGGCACCGGTCATCTCCCCCACAGTTTCGTGGGCAAATAGAATAACAGGATACAAACTTTGCACTTGCGGACAGTGGACAGTGTTTACTCTACATCCAGCACGAGCTATGGCTCACATTCAGCTGAGATTTGGATAACTTGTGGCACAGGCACTTGCAAATTTTTGCATTCACACACGAAGTCACGCTGAGTAAAGGTGGATGGTTTGAAGTTTTTCTCCTAGTGGGTTTTTCTTTTGTGGACTCAGTGTGATATTTTGTCTGGCGAAGGGATTTGCTATGTGTGGCATTATAAAACAACACAGGGATTTCTTAATACATGTGTGAGAGTGTGTAGAAGTGCATGAGTGTGTGCACTTGTTTTTCATGAGGCTCAAGTCTTTGATTACTTCTGATATCAACTGCTCTGACATCATCAAAGCAGACAGAACTGGCCTCCATAACATCATTATATCATATTAAATGGCAAGATATTCATCAAGAAACCATAAGGAATCATCATTCCTCATCATCAGGAAAAGAAATCTATTTCAAATTCAATAAGTTTGGATTTGGACTTTGACATAAAACAGGCTACGTGTATTCCATTTTTTTCCCATTTATTTTCTACTTAAACATAAAAAAAAAAGTAATATGAAAAAAATTATGCCTTGAACCAAACCAACCAATTTGGAAATTAATCACATTTTTGATTAAAAACACACTGTGAAAACTGAAGAAAAAAATTATACTTTTTTCTCTTTTCTCTGAAGAAAATGAATGTGACGTTTATTCAAAACACCATCTCGGGTTGAGTTACAGCAGAGGTTGGTTTGGCAGCAGTGAATGCGTCTCATGAGGTGTTTTGTGTCTGTTTGTGTGTTTTGGTCTGCATGCACGTGCGTGTACGAGGACTGATTGGCTCACGGTCGTGTGCTCTTGCTCTGCAAGTGTCTTACCAGAAGAACTTGACGTGGCCATAACAGATTTGTTTGCAGACCGTTTTGGCTATGTGTGTGTTGCACTGACACCCCTCTGTCGGCTCATCCTGACATCTGTGAGTCAATTAGCTGTCTAAAGAGAAAACATCCCCCTTTCCACCTTGTGCACACACACACACTCACATCGAGGGCAAGCGTCACGGTCTGTGTGTGTGAACGGAGGCCACCGGTGTGCTCTGGTGGGGGAGGGGTGTATATTAGTGGGGGAGGGTAATAAGGGTTAGGTGTCAAGAATGTGGCTGTTGGCTTGTTGTATGTTGCGTGTTTTAGAAAGAAAACGGTACAGATATCTTACATATTTTACAACTTGTACATTAATTAGCGCAAGTAATAAGGTCCAGGGTGCCATTTAAGTCTAAAATGTACAATATTTTATTTTTATTTTACGTTATTTTTTATGTTATTGTTTTACATTTTAATTTTATTTTAAATATTATTATAAAAAAATTAATTTGAATGAAATTTTTATTGAAATATTATGTACAATGTATTTATTACATTTAAATTTAATTTGATTTTAATTTAATAGCTTATTAGTTAATTATGGTACTTAATAGCCTACTAATTTGTTTTCCACAAATCCTAAATATGCAGTTTCACTACATAGAGCACTAGGGCCCCGTTTACACTAGTAACAATCCGCGTTTACACTAGTGTTTCCGCTGCGTTTCAGAAACAATCTCTGTTTACACTACACAACCTAAAACGCATGTCACGTGACCATTCATGCAGGTACACCCATAGATATGAATAGGTAGATACCATAGACAGTAAAAGAAATGGACACAGCGACCCCATTGGAACTCAATTGAGACAAATGAAGCCCAGTTTTAGCGTTTTGTAGCACTTCCGTTTCTGACGCGCAGACTCAAACGAAGCTTGACGACGTCAGCAACCTGTCTGACAGATGTAAATCTTCTAAGTGGCTGTGCGTGCAAACTGCCATCGTTAATCTTGCAGAGACGGCGAGCTTGAGCGGGGAGTTCTTTGTCGTGAGTGAGCAGGAGTAAGTATTCTGATTAATTATTTTGTATAGTATTTTAAAATGTAGTGCCAGTACGCCATATTAAGTTAATTGCCTGCGAGCTTCTCCTCCTGTCTGTACGGTAATGCGACAGAGAGCCGAGTGGTTATGACGCAATCGTTAGCCTATTTTTTACAAAAACTGTTTATACGGGGCCATAATGTAACATAGAAGGTAATGGAGCCCTTTATACATTGTCGTGTATGTTTAGAAATAAATAATGGACAAACAGAGTCTTTAAACGCCTCAGATGTAAAGTTATTCGCTGTCAAAGTGACGCCAAAATGAATGGGAGTCAATGGGAATGCTAACGCAAGTGAAGTTCTGCTAAAAGATGGCAGCCCCCACCCGACTTCAACTTCCGGTCGAGTTCCTTGCCCCTTGGTAGATACCCTATTATTTAAATGGCGGACATATCTACGTGCTTGAGAACAATGCGCATGATATTATTGTTTATATGGTCATCAAGGATACGCTGACCAAATGTGGGCAGCCACTCCATCATTTTCAAAAGTCTCAGTTTTGGTCCATTTACACTGAAATGCAACCCTGGAGATTTCAAACTAAAACGGGGTATGCTGCTTTTTTAAAAATCTCAGTTTTTGAGGGTCGAAAACACCGGAGTAGTGTAAACAAAAAGTTATGAATTTTAAAACGAAAACACACTAGTGTAAACGGGGCCTAATGCACCTCCTGAACACTTGTGGCTTGTTGGTTATGGGTATTTTATTTATACATGGGATCTCACACTCTTTTGAGCCATTTGACCCCAAAAGTTTTGATATTTTATTTAATTTTATTCTTTCCCACAAAAAAAAATTGTTTTAGCATTGAAAATAATATTATTGCAACTTGTGAACGCTTCATAAGGCCTCTTTGGTAATTGTGTGTCTTGATTGATCAACCTGCTGTCAAGTTATGTGTGTTCTTTTTATACTTACATAAATGTGATTTGACATAAATTCATTCTACATTTCCAGAACTATATGGAAATAAAATGTGGCTCACTTCGTGGTTGCTGCTAATGTAGGTTATGAACTTTTCTGTTGAATGCTCTTTTAGCTTCAATTAATGTTTTGGTTTTGTTAATGTTTTTGTAATGTCCTTATGTTGACATATTTCCATTTGGGAGGAGTAAATTTGACATATGTGGCCTGACCAGATAACTCGAGTCACAAATGTAAATGTATCTGGTTGTCCCGCAAACCATCACTCCTGAGGCATTTGGGTTTGCTTTTACAGTGGGTCTTTTCCCTGTCGGAAAGCTAGACCAAATGTAAACACCCCCTCAGATCCCCCAGTTTTCCAACATACAAGCAAACATCTCCACACACACACACATCTGAAAACACGTGTGTATCTTTATCTTGCAGCTCAGCATGCGGTTTCCAACTCTCTTCTGATGCGTCCCACATTCTTCATATCGTCCCAAATGCCCTCTGCATCCTTAGGCTCTACTATGGAAATACGCTTCAGTCTCCCTGCTAATTATTAAAGAAGCACCATCTCATTAACTGGGCTAGTGGATAATAAAAGATTCATGCAGCATTCTTAGCGTCGCTGCACGCTCAGCTCATCTCTTGCTCTCTCCCACCTCGTCTCGTCTCCAGAGGATTCTCACGCAAGATACTTATCTGTTATCCATACAGGTCCCTTTCACTCTCTCCGTTTTTTCAGGCTGATAGCCATCTTGTGTCATGGCTGCTTGCCAAGTGCCTTCAGATTGGAGATTGGAGGAAAGGTTGTGAATTCAAATGATTTACTATTGTGAAAAGCGATTAAAATATCTTGTTTCATATCTAAAATATCTCATGTCACTCAATTAATAATGTGAGATTTAAATCACAGGCACTGAGAAATAACTAATCTATTTCATTCAAATAAAGTCGTTTTTATGGTATTAGGTTTCCCTGTATGGTGGTTTCAATGTTTTCACACTAGCGATAACACAGTGGGTAGACATGGCCATTTTCAAATGTCAACAAACAATGGCTGAAGTAAAATGTCACCATTGTGCTCCAATACATTCCATATGCAAATAAACCTCTTTTACAGCTCAAACCCCCAGTGATGAAATTCCTGAGGAAAATGTGTCTAATAATCCCAAACATTTAAAGATCACATACATCATTTACTGATAAGACAATTTCTTGTGTCATCTTTTGAATAAACATGACATTCAAACAGAGACTGCAGCGTTGCTGAATGCTATAGGAATTTCCACGTCAAGGAATCTCTGCCTAGTTCCTCTTAAGGCAAAACGTCACTCATTTACTTTCTATTTCTTGTAATTGTGGCTCTCTTTTATCACACATTGCCATCCTAGTTTCAGTTTGGAATTGGTAATATGACACACTTCAAATCCATTCCCAAACTATATTTAAAATGTATTAAATACTCTTATTTCATTTTTTCCCCCAGACATCCCTTGAGTCAATATTTATGTTTTTGCATAAAATAAATTTTACTTCAATACTAATACTGATACAGGATGTGTAATATGCAGTTACTTTAATTGGAGAGCATTTATGGCTTGCTGCAAAGATTTTGGATATTTTGTAGCCTAATAAAAACAAACATAGTGTCATTGATCTCCAGTCTCCAGTTCTGACTTCTGCCCTGTGTCCACAGAACGAGAGCTGATGGATAGCCCTGTCTCCATAATCCATTAATAATCAAGACTTTCAGTCTGGGCAAGAGTGGAGTAAACAGTGATTTACTAACAGTAGACAGGGAATCTCAGTACCATTTAAGAGTTCTTTGGGGTTTATTTCTGAACAGATAGACTAGACCATGTGCAGTATTGGGTAATTCCAATACAATTCTTGCTAATTAAAATCATATTTTACTGTTTTTATCAACAGGATGTGGCACTCCAAAAACGGGTTTAGAAAAGTCGAACGCTGCTCTTGCTCCCTGAATCAAGACCCTATCGTGCAAAAGCCAAAGACTCTTCCTCATTGGCCGTGTATCCACCCACTGTCCTCTCCCATGGCCCTGACTCACCATGTCCAGCAGCCTCCACTTCCCAGCGATGGGGCGTTCTGTTCACCGAGAGGAAGCTCTGCATGTATTTATAGACATTTCTCGTATGAGAAGTCTGAACAATAACAAACCCCCACCCCCACAGCCACAGCCACATCACCACCACAACATAAAATAAGGGGAGGAGCGCATATAGAATCAAACTTTAGTTTCACTGTTCGATGATGACAGGAAAATAAAACTGAGAGCATTGCACTATAGTTACAGTTTACAAGGTGGTTTTGACAGCTAACATAGAATTGGGTGATTTCGATGTGACAGTAAGCAGGGAAAAATGTAGGTTACAATGCCGTTTTGGTTCGTGTGTTCTTGCAGCTCAGTTGATCTTAGCTTATATGGTCTCTGGAGAATATTAAGGATTGATACTTGTTCACTGTTAAACACTTTTTGTGAATACGGTGCAAAAGGATTATAGGCCCAAATTATTAATTTATTTTAATTCCCATTTTGAGAATGGATGTCTAACATAAAATTAGCCTTGCATGAAAAGAAGCTTTTAAATGCATTAAATATCTGTATCCTCCCAGATTCTGTCCTGTGACACCTTAGGGGTCCTGACCTCCTTGACAATATTTTGAATTGCTATTCAAGTAATATTCAAAACATTTTTAAGCAGATTTTTTTATTTATTAACTTTTTATTAACTTATTTTAAAGGCCATAACATATTTATCTCGCACATATATGGTTGAAGAATATTTTGCACCAGAAACTTTTTTTTATTTTTTATTCATTCATATTCTCTTAAATGTAAATGTCTATTTAATAATACAACAAACAGCAGATTAAAAAAACACAAAGAAAAATACATTGTTTAGTTTCAGGGACCATCTGGGTTTTTTTTTTTTTTTACATTCAAGGCCTTCTGTCAAAACCTTCACCACTGAACATACTGTGAGACGAATAAACACTGAGTCACACACTTTTAGAACAACAACGCAAGCTCTACGCAGGACGTGGATTCTTACAGGTCCCACAGCTGTACAAGTCAGCTGCTCCGTGAGAGCGCAAGATCATGCAAAAATGATGCACAGAACACAACTGAAACAGATTGTTTTGCGTGAACAAAACTGGGTCTGCAGGTGCTGAAACCACCAGAACTGTAGCTCACGAATGCAAAAAGTCTGCATGTAGCCAAATGTAAAGTAAGCCAACCAACATTAAGCACTCAACACAATAGCAGATGGTGCTGCCGTCCTGATCTTCTGAGAACATCTTTTCCTTAATTATTTGAGAATGCTCCAACAGGCAGCTTGGTGATTGTGGGTCAACCGTTAAGCTTAAGGAAACGGCTGTGTTGGTTCTAGAGCACTGTGATGAACACCTTCAATGGGCCGTGTATTGAGTGGGTGGTGATGCTCTTTATTTTGTTAAGTGTGTGTTAAGGCTCGGTGCTTCTGGAGAAGTTGATCTGCAGAATAAGACAAAGCATTATGGATATGCAAGGTCTTGGGGGAAGGGTTGGATGAGTGGGGGTGGAGAGAAGATTCTCTGAAACTCAGTAGGTGTGTTGCTGTTCTGGTGAAAAAGTAGAAGGTCACTCTCCTGCTGTCATACATGCAGTGTGGGAAAAATCTGAACAATGGCCTGTAATTGTGGCGTTGCAAGTAACGGGACCAGTCACAAGATAAAGTGCTGGTTTTGTTATATTACAGTCGTCATGTTGTATGATATGCTCTTGTGCAAGACCCAAGTAAAATGACTTGTTTTTAACATTCCATAGAAGTCAACAACAAATTACACAACTAAATCATATTTTAACTGTTGCAATTCATAATTGTGTCGTGCATTTGTAAGGCAGCCTGCACCCAAAGCCTGACCTGATGTAACCCTTGTGACAAAAATGACTTTTAATTTGTAGACAATTTATGCCAGAATATTGATGAAAATTAGGTACAGCCCTAACTACGAAATTTATATATATATATAAAAAAAAAACCCGGGTGAAAACAACAGCTTTGCTGAAATATCCAGCTGTTCAATTCTTGACAGAGTGAGAGCGAGGGGTCACTTTGGAGCTAAATAAACAAGGTAGATAGTAAAGTGTTTTTGTAACTGGGTTGGAGGGGGTTGGGGATTGCTGGTAAGGAGACTGATCTCCTAATAGCAAAGCAGAGTGTCTGGCAGTGACAAAAACAATGTAGCATGCTGTAACATCTATGATTTCTAGGAAATTTATTTTAAAAAAAGCTTCTCTTTTTACTTTCACAATGTGATGTACACTACTGTTCAAAAGGTTGGGGTTGGAAATTTTTTTTTTTAAAGAATGCTCACTGAAAGCTGCATTTATGTGATCAAACAGATTAAATGTTGTTTAATATTGTGAAATATTATTGCAATTAAAAATAACAGTACATATTTAATATATTTTCAAACGTAATTTATTCCTATGATGGCAAAGCTGCAGTTTTAGCAGCCATTACTTCAAAGTCACATAAACCTTCAGAAATCATTTTAATTTGCTGCTTTGAATCATTTGAAATGCAAGAAACATTTCTTTTTATTATCAACTTAACACAACAGTTGTGCTGTCTAATATTTTCTCAAAAGCACGGTGCACATTATCAGGATTCTTTGATGAATTTAAAGTTTAAAAGAGCAGTATTTTGTAACATTATGAATGTCTTTACTGTCACATTTGAACAAATAAATTCATCCTTGAATAAATAATGTTTATAAAAATAAAACAAATCTTACTGACCTCAAAATATTGAATCATAGTGTGTTTTTAAATTTGTTTTTTATTGCTGGATGTTGAAAAGTGAGTGTTACAAATCACAGTGGAGCCAGAATAAGCTACAACATGATTTAGCTACCGATATCCTTTGTCCAGTAGGCCAAAAGGCCTCAGTGATTTCAGTAGCCTACAAAGGCAAAACCATTTCATATGAAGAGCAAGTTCTTAATAATTAATAAAAAATGTTGTGATGATAAACTTTGCTATGCATTTGATATAGTGTGCACTAATGACTAAATTAGAATAAGACATAAAAATGTCAATAAGAAGCCTACAGAGACATCTCCTCATCAAACAGCAATTCTTTGGTAAAAGTTTAAATGGGAGTGAAACCAGCCTGAAAATGCTGTGAGTTTTACACAGAATCGACATATGTTATCAATGGTATTGAGCCTCTCTTGAGTCCTGAGTCTAGCAGGCAGCTCTTGGTGGCAGTTGGCTGCCCCTTCCTCCAGTTTCTTACCTCTTTGCTAATCAGGTGTGGGGGAGGATGAGCCCGCGGCCGACCAGACGCGCATTGTACAAACAAGCCCGGCCAACTAGGTGTCTGGACACGAAACCATTCACTGTAGAGCAAGTGTTCAGGTCTGTGGCGCTGATATCCACGGGCATTTCTAGTTGTTTAGGCTTAATCTCATGTTTGAATTGTTTGTGTCAATAGACATGAATCCTCCATGTCTACATGCACACCTTTGAAAGGCTGTGGTATTGTAGGTAAATAAGCAGCTCCCACAGCTGAGTTCTCAATGGATCGTGCATCTGCCTCAAGGAGTGAATGAGGTCTAATGCACAGGTAATTGTGAATATGTGCTGTGATTATTCTCACTGAAATATTGATTTAACCACAGCTGCTTTATTATTAGGGAATCACAACACCTGACTCTAGATAAATGATTATAAAAAAACTGAGATCTTCTGGATATTACACTCTGAATGTAAAAACGGCTTTGTGAAAGTCTTTGTATTCTATTCTTTATTTGGATCTCCATTAGCAAAGTGGCCACTACTCTGATTGGGGTCCAACTCAGAATACATTATATACAAAATTATATTACATTTCCCTCTATAGTGAACCTTATTATATAATAATAATAATTATATAATGATAGTAATACATACTCTCTCCTCCTCCTTCTCTCCACTCTCGAAGATGAACATTTCCAAATTTTTCCTTTCCAATCATCCTACTACTTCTCCACTTGATCCTATCCCCACTCACCTCCTTCAGGCCATTTCTTCTTCAGTCTTCACTTACTCACGTTATCAACACCCCTCTTCACTCTGGTACATTTCTGACAGCATTAAAGCAGGCTCGGGTAAGCCCACTGCTTAAGAAACCATTTCTAAATCCAGCACTTTATAAAAACTACAGACCGATATCCCTTCTTCCATTCATTGTAAAGACACTTGAGCGAGTTGTATTCAACCAACTATCTATGTTTCTTGTAAAAGAACAATCTCCTGGACAGGAACCAGTCTGGCTTCAAATGCAGCCACTCAAGTGAGACTATCCTGCTCTTGGTTACTGAAGACCTTCGACTAGCAAGAGAAGCTTCCAAATCCTCAGTACTCATCTTGCTGGATCTGTCTGCTGCTTTTGACACAGTTAACCACCAGATTATCCTATCCACCCTCAGAAAGATGGGCATCTCTGGAACCGAACTCCTGTGGTTTAAGTCCTACCTCTCAGGTAAGCCCTTCAGGATGTCTTGGAGGGGTAAGGTTTCTAGCTCACAACTTCTTGCTACTGGGGTTCCTCAGGGCTCAGTGCTTGGACTACTTATCTTCTTCGTCTACATGACTTCATTAGGATCTGTCATTCAGAAGCATGGCTTTTCTTATCACTGCTATGCTAATGACACTCAACTCCATTTCTCATTCCAACCAGATGATCCGATGGTAGCTGCTCGCCTTGCAGCCTGTCTGAGAAACATTTCTAGCTGGATGAATGACCATCACCTTCAGCTCAACCTTACTAAGACAGAACTGCTTGTGGTTCCCATCATTTCCCATCATTTCATCACAACTACTCTATACAGCTGGGTTCGTCAACCATAACTCCTTCTAGGACAGCCAGAAACCTATGAGTTGTGATCAGTCATAAGTTAAGCTTCATAGACCATATTTATACAACGACCCAGTCCTGCAGATTTGCCTTATATAACATTAGGAAGATTAGACCCTTCCTGTCAGAGCAAGCCACACAACTGCTTGTCCAAGCTCTTGTTCTCTCCAGACTGGATATAGTAATGCTCTCTTGGCGGGCATTCCTGCATGTTCTATCAAGCCTCTGCAACTGATCCAGAATGCAGAAGCGAGAGTTGTCTTCAATGAGCCAAAAAAAGCTCACATTACTCCTCTCCTCTTCAGGTTACACTGGCTACCAGTAGCCGCTCGCATCAAATTCAAGAGAAGCTTGCATTCTGCAAGTGAACGGCACCTTGTGGTGCCATCCCAAAGAGGTTCAAAATTGCTCTCATGGACCTTTTCCTGGACTGTGCCCAGCTGGTGGAATGAGTCTTTCCTCTTTTAAAAAAAAAAAATCTAAAGACACATCCTTTTCTCCAGCACTTGACCAACAAATACTGTCACTTTCCTTTTGTTTTCTATTCTATTCTATTATTTTCTATTCTATTTTATTCTATTCTATTCTAATGTATTCTATTCTTTAAAAAAACATAGCTATGTGTACTGTGAAAGACTAACTGAGACTTGTCGTGGCACTAGTATACTGTTGTCGTTCTCTTGTTGGTCTGATTGCTTCTATTGTTCTCATTTTTCACTTTGGATATAAGCATCTGCTAAATGATTAAATGTAAATGTATTTAAAAATTATTTTGTCGCACTGCTGAACCATTTAAATGAACTATAGGGAAGGAAATGCACATGTGAAAATGATACCAAAAAAAAAAAAAAAAGCGTTAAAAGACATGGTGACCAGCACATAAAATACGCATTATCTTTTATATGTTCTTTAAAATGTTAACCTAAATTTTTTAGGCTCGATTTAAAATAAAACAAAAAAATACATAAAATAAAATAAACAGTATGGATATGTTAATAAACTGTTTTATGCTTCATGTAGCAGAAGGAAATGCCAGATGATCCATTATAACTGGACTAGTATTAAAATCATGAGCAAACCCAACATACACGCACAGTTTTAACTATGCTTCCAGGTGACCTTTGGTATCCAGATAAACAATGACATGGAAAGAACGATGAAGAACTAGCTGGTCTTGCTGTTTTGCTCAGTTTTTTTATAAACTGAACTTTTTAGTTGGTTCAGTGTGGACTGCCAGTGTACTTATCTTTATAACTTATCTTTGACCTACTGTTGTGATGTGACTTCTGTCACATATTTCCCAACACCACAACATTTGTCTTTAACCCTTTCGAAGTGCATCAAGCTATTGAAGGTGCGAAAAGATCATCATACAAATAAACCCAAGGTCTTGGTAATAACACAAAACAAAGACAGTGGAATTGAGCTGTTAATTTGCCAAGAGATCATGCAGTTTAGAGGTGTGAGGTTCTCCTCTGACCAGTGTTGACCTCTGAGTAAACAGAGAGCTATTCTGACAAAACAGAGAATGTTGATTTCCTGTTCTTTAAAACAGACAAAGTCCAGTGTTTTGTTTAGAGCAAGTGATCAGGGTCCAGTTGGGTATGGTACACCATATTCATCAAGATTATGGGAACCAAACTAATAGGAAGCTGCCCAACTATTTACCTTGTGCTCTGTGACTTCCACATGCAGCCCAGGCTTGCACCACCACCACTCCAGCCGGTGGCCCAGAATAGCACCAGCATTCCTTTCCCCTTCCCTGTCTCTCACCCAGCAGAGGCACAGCACAGCATAGTGAGCTCTGGGTCACATGGACTGACACAAAGTTGCCAGATCACACGCTCTCACACTAATGTATAAGCACTCACACCGTCCAAAACAAAACAGCTCTGGAGAACAACACATAAGGACATATATTTAAATA
Source organism: Carassius auratus (assembly GCF_003368295.1). Lineage (NCBI taxonomy): Eukaryota > Metazoa > Chordata > Actinopteri > Cypriniformes > Cyprinidae > Carassius > Carassius auratus. The sequence continues at coordinate 23,262,059 of NC_039283.1, forward strand.
GACAGATAAACATTAGGATTAGATTATTAATATAACAAAGTTTTGTCTTCAACCAGAGTGAATATGTTTGTTTTCTAGGGCTACATGCTTATATATCAATAATGAAAAAAAAAAATTGGGGGAAAAGAAACTATTTTCACTCAGAAATTTCTAGTAAATTTTAAAATTAACTACAAACAAGTAACACATTGAATTAAACATTAAAAACTGAAGTAGAAACACTGATATTGTAGGTTAATTATAAAAGGTAATATCTATCTGTCCGTTCGTCCGTCCGTCCATCTGTCTGTCTGTTTGTCCATCTGTCTAGGCCTATCTATCTATCTATCTATCTATCTATCTATCTATCTTTCTATCTATCTATCTATCTATCTATCTATCTATCTATCTATCTATCTATCTATCTATCTATCTATCTATCTATCTGTCTGTCTGTCTGTCTGTCTGTCTGTCCATCCGTCCGTCTGTCTGTCCATCTGTCTAGGCCCATCTATCTATCTATCTATCTATCTATCTATCTATCTATCTATCTATCTATCTATCTATCTATCTGTCTGTCTGTCCGTCCGTCCGTCCGTCCATCCATCCATCCATCCATCTATCTATCTAGTAAGTTCTTCTTAACATCAGACAGATCAGAAGGGTTTAATTCCTAACTTTAAATCAGAAACAGAAAAAAACAAAACTGTGGACAGAAACTGGCTAGTGTTTGACAGAAACCGCTAGGGGTTTTAATGCACACTGATATTGAGCAGCAGGGCCAATGGCAACAAAGAATAGAGAGCGAACGATAGCTCCACCTCTCCGCTTTTCTCATGTATAAAACCTAGCGGAGTTGACCCAGAAAAAACACACAGACACACATACACTCGTTGGAAGATAGTGAGCAGCGCTCTTTTGTGCGTCCGACCGCTGGAGTATGAAGCTTCACCTTGTGGAATATAAAGAGTAATTCTTCAGAATCATTTGAACAGATAAAGCTCATTTGTCCTGCCGCTGCGGAGTCACTGAGCACAGGACAGGGGTAAGAAATTCAAAACGCTTCAGAAACTCGCGGACTGTGTTTTAAAACAGTGTGCTGGCTATCAAGACAGCATTTTAGGCGTCAAAAACCGCGTGCGGCATTTTACGCTCTTGCACGCGCCTTGATGCCCAAATTGCTGTCCATGTAGGCTACACTAGGTTTTGAGACAGCGCCAGTGTTATAGGGTTCAGAGTGGCAGATCCATTGTTTGCTTCACTGCACGGTGACTTTCTTTGGAATGATGTTGTGCATGCTTGAATTTTTTTGTGTTTGAAGTACAAGGTTATGAGAGAGAGAGAGAGAGATTTGTTATTATATATATATATATATATATATATATATATATATATATATATATATATATATATATATATATATATATATATATATATATATATATACAATTTCTTACACATATTACAAATTAAAGTTTTTTTTAAGATCCTTTTTGTTTAGATCTAGTGTTTAAAAAAATACTTTGCATTTATTTAGATGGAAATTAAGCAAGGCGTTGTTAAAGGTTTAGAATTGAGGATAATACTCCACTCAATTTCAAAAGTGTTGTTTGGAATGTGCATCATTAGGACTTGAGAGGTTGTAGTATGTTGAGTGGGCAATCAGGTGGGCTGGAAGGTGCTAAAAAAAACACATCACTCTCATCTGTCCAATGAGAGTGGAAATTAATTTTAATCTTTGCTGAATGATGAAGGAAAAAACGATTTTTTTTGTGCATTTGTAGAATATGTGGGCAATTAATCTTGGCTGAGAGTAAAACAACTCGCTTCTGTTGTCAATAGTCTAATTCTAATTCTGATATCCTCTGTTTCATTGAAGGGAGACTCTATGGCAGAGCACATGATGATGCCCATGAACCACGGACAGGGTAACGGGGCTCTGCATGGCTACCGGATGGGCATGAATGGAGGCCTGCAGGCGGGCCCCCAGCAGCATGTGCCCCAGCCTGGCATGAGAGCAATGGCCAATGGACAGATGATCCACTATGGAGCGGGGTCTCAGGGAAACATGGAGGCCGCCATGCGCCAGAGGGCCAACATGGTGGGGCCTATGAATGGACAGATGGGTCACCACCAAATGCAGTCAACTAACATGATGTTCAACAACCAGGGCCAGCTGCAACAACATCATGTTCAGCAGCACCAGCAGCACCACCACATGCACCAAGCACAGCAGCAACAGCCTCCGCAGCAGCAGCAGCAACAACAACAACAACAACAGTACATGAGCGGGGGTCTCACTTCCCAACAGCTCATGGCCAGCATGCACCTTCAGAAACTCAACACGCAGTACAATGGACACCCGCTTGGACACATGAATGGCAATCATATGGGGAATGGGGCACAGTTCCGCATGGGTCAGGCCCAGCTGAGCAACATGCAGCATATGGCCGGCCCAGCTCTCATTCTCAATGGCATGGATGCCGATTTGATCGATGAAGAGGTTTTGACTTCGTTGGTCATGGAGCTAGGACTGGACAGGGTGCAGGAACTCCCTGAACTCTTTCTGGGACAGAATGAATTTGACTTTATCTCAGACTTCGTGAGCAAACAGCAGCCGAGCACTGTTAGCTGCTGAGACTGGAACACTTGGATGCTTGAAGGCGGTATGGTCAGCAAAAGTTGCTCTTTCTATCTATTTTTTTTGTGATCGCCATCAACAAAAGGTGATCAGATTCCTCTTTCTTCACAGAAATGGGTGGTAAAGCTCCTGTCAGGACTACAGTTCTGATTCTGTCTGGAACGCCGAACAGTGTTCCATGGATGAATGTAACAACGCTTCAGAACTGTGAATTGGTGCAATCTATAGACACTCAAACCTTACTTGTCTTCAATGCAGTTTTGCATTTAAAAATGTATTTATTTATTGCTTATCAGATGTATTAACATAGAACAAAAAAGCAATGACATTAGGAACCTGTGGTGTATGGGAAACTCCCAGAATGCTGTTGCTGAATCGTTGTTGTTTTTTATTATTTAGACCAAGAACTTTGTTCATGCAACCCAAACTGTAAGTCTGATGTTTTGTTAGATGGTAAAGCTCCAGCAAACCCAAAACGCTGCTTGCTTACAATAGTGATTAATGCCTGTCTCGATACAACTGGTTGAAGCTTTAGAATTGCCTTAAATCAAGTTGCTTTTATTTATTCCCCCCAACCCCAACAGTCCAGGAGGGCTCAAACCTGTGTGTGACTTGTAATAAAGATGGCTAAGTTTTAACTCTGGCCTAATTTTTCATCTGTCTCTACTCTACTCTTCTTTCTGGACTGAAAAGGGGTGAGTGTTATATCGGTCAAAAGCAAGCAGAAAAACTAGAATTATGTAAGTTTACTTCTTGAAATGGTTCAGATATTTTTTCTAATTGTGATCTTCCATGGTTAAAGCAGTTTCTTCGCTATAGCTCAGTCTAACAATTAGCATAAAAGGGATAGTTCATTCACAAAATGAAAATTCATTCTTCTGTTGTTCCAAACCTTTATATGCATTTCTTTCTTTTTTCTTTGAAAATCACTTGGGTCCAGTAGGTAGGGTCTTATGGACCTAAAAGAATGGACAAAAATGTTCTTTATAGTATAATCTTTTGTGTTCTGTAGACGACATAAAGGTTCAAGAAATGACATTAATTAATTTTGAGAGGGTTAACTATCACTTTAGCTGATGTTAAACCGAAAACAATGACTTTTACTCCTGTTAAAAGCTGTTGCGAAGATAGCGACAGTTCTGAGAATCATTGGTGCACCACAGCTTCCACTGCCTAATCTTTCTTGGTTTAAACAACAAACTAGTTTCATGCTTCGTGCAAAGTGGCTGAATTGTGCTCCGACAGCTACTTTCTGCATTTGTGTGCACTTATTAGTTCTTCTATAAAAGCTTGGTTATAAAGTAAGAATCTTTTGCCTACTTTCAGATGTAATGAAGGCGTGTATGGGGGAGGAAGTGGAAAGTCTCCAGGTTCATTTGTGCTTACCTTGACATTACGAGGCTTTATGTGAACCCTGGGCCTGTGTTTTTTGTCCTGGGAGTGGAGGGCAAAGTGTTGTCCATTTACGGACACGCTGTGGTGAGGGGGTTCAGGTGGGGGGAAGGGTGAAGATTGCAGTGACAAGCCGTTAACGCTCCACTGACGCTTCCTGTTCCTCCTCAGAGGAGGAAGGGTTTGAAGAAAGTCAGTTGAGGTTACTTGGTAATAGCACTTGCATTGGATTCCTCATATCGCTCTGGTATCAGAACATGCCTTAATGATAAAAATGAATGCATGTGGATGGTGAATACCAGGAATGAACTAACAGACACCATCACAGTGTTTCAGTGTTGACTCCAGCCTGTTTATGTTCAAAAACTATACTGTTTGTTAGTCTCTGGCTTGTGCTTTAGTCTTCTAGATCTTATAGATCTTTTTTATTTTGAGCAATAAAATATGTATTTTTAAATGAGACGGGTCACTGAATATAAAAGTGTGTAAATGTGATAACAATTTTTAATTGTTATGTTTAGTTTAATTAATTGACTTATACTCCCATTTAAAAACTTGAAGGTTTTTAATTAATACTTTTTATTCAGCAGAGAACTCACATTAGAATGACATCAAAAGGCTGCCGAATATTCATTTAAACTTCCAAACATTTGGTAGCATAAAAATATTATATTTATTATTTTATTAACACTTTAAAACATTATATATGACAATGTTTAAAAGCTTTTTGAAACTTTTAAGAAAATGCACCTGCTTCCCAGAATGACCTGAATGTTTTGATGCTAAGGATTGAGTACACTGTAAACAAGTTGAAAGAGTAGCATGTGCCAGCTGACATTTAATCCAACATTTATAGATAGATACAGCTCAAAAGAAATTTCGACTACACGCTTCTGAATTGAACAGTGGGGGTTTTCAGTTCAAAGATGTATCAGTAATCTCACATCTTCTCTGGGGAATTCAGCTGTGTTTGTGAACTTTGCCATTTTTAAACAGATACGTAAATATAGGTGTGTGTGCACAACAGGGAGAGGGAAGGTGTGTGTGGCTAATTTTTTGGAACATGCTACTATTGTGTAAAAGAGAACATTATAGTGTGTAACATCCCTGGGCGTCCTCAGCCAGGCCTAAGATAACACCAATGATCCGTCTGTTAGATAGGAATTGGGTGTGACCGATTATTACTTTCTGTTCTTAGCTAGTTGTTCTCCACAGAAAGGAATGCAATGGAACAACAATTTATCACAATTAAGTTCTTAGAAATATTCTCTATGAATATACTTGGGAGTACTAAAGCCTTTTAGTATTACACCTTCATACACTTTGTCAAACTGTTGGGGTAAATCCACTTCTGAAGAACCAGACTAGACATACGTTAAGCAGGGTGTGCCATGGAGACATTTACTGTTGACAGTTTTTTGCTGTCTCTCTTTAAGGCCGCCCACAATAATCTCTAAATACACACATGAACACACACCTACTTTTCTTACTGAGTGAGCTCTCTGAACAGCGTGAGATTCACTAGAATGAGCAAATGACAAGGTCAAAAATAAGAATTGTCTTGAAATGTAAAAAAAAAAAAAGCCACGTAGTGAAAATGAGAAGAGTTGCCTGGGGAATTCTGTTGCAGGGTTTTACCCAGTAGCCATGAAGGATCTTAGAGACCACCCCTCGTCATCATATCACATAGTCAGCAATTTCTCCTTCTTACACAGCTTTCCTGACAACAGTTTGTGGCTGAGATGTTACTAATTCATGTCTTTGTCTAGAAGGAGAGGATATGTGATACGATTTTCAAAGGACAGTTAATTAAATACTCTGGTGAGATGCATTAAAATGTTTGCCAACGATATCTGACAGCACAGCAAGCAAGAGCAGCATGGTAGCTATATTAAACAGTAATTTAAGTAATGATGTGACATGGATCTAGTTCAGTGAGTGAGCAGACAGTAGGCCCGTTGAATGTTGATTTGGGTGAGTTCATTCAGTTTATTCATCAGAAGGATTCTGTGGTAAATCCTGATTTTTAGAATGTTAACTATTATTATAAATTATTAGAACTAATAATTTAAAGATATGGGCCATAACATTTGTTTATGAATCAAGTTACAGAAGTTGTGGTCCGTGTTCGTATTTGCATATGAAGCCTGAAGAAATGCCAGTTATAGAAATATGTAAATGCATTATGCTCAGCAATGAAATTGTTAGTTACTATTATTTTTTATTTTTTTGCATGGCATGCACATGTTGAAAACCGCTGGATGGGATCAGCGCATGTTTTTATCCTCAAGTTCAACTTCAGCACAATGTTTTTGTTTTTGTCATTCTGGACGAAACTAGATCCCATAAACTCATATCAAAGAAAAGTTTTGATGCTTCTTTGCAGCATCTTATAGGGATAATTCACCAAAAACTGAATATGCTGTCATCCTTTATGTCATTCCAAACCTGCATGGCTTTCTTTCTTTTGTGGTAATTTTAAAAGAATGTTGATAACCCAACAGATTTGGTGACTATTTGGTGTCTTCTAATTGCATCGACTAAAATAAAATAAAATGCAGAGACATTTCTCAAAATATTTTCCCACGCCAGAAAGTCAGTCAATCAGGTTTGGAACAAATATGATCTAAATAAAAAAAAAAATAATAATTCAGCATATCAATGCACGTTATCATATGTATACAAGAAAAAGTGAAGCTTACTGGAGAACCACTGAACTTTAAATGGTTTTCTTAGGGCAACAGGCTGCAAACACCAAAGATTCATTAGATCACAAAGCATGTGAGCTAATAAGCTTATATCAGCTTCAGATCATCAGAGAGAAAAATACAGGAAGAGAGATGGGTGGAGCGTACATCAACTTGTTTTCCCTCCCGCCAACCGACCGTCTTTCAAATAAAAACATGTTTTTCGGACTTCAGTTGGTTTTGCCCTCTCACTGACCATTCATGCGTGAAAAAATTGTGATGGACCACACTTCCTGCTCGTGTTTCACCTGACTGCCAGCCAGCAACCCTAATTTGGACTGCTGGATGAGCATCAGCTAGTAGCTCTAGCTACAGAATAATCATAACCACCTTTAACTATGCATATTCATGTTCTGATCCATCACAGGTCTTCACACATATTAATATCTTCATTATATAGGTGCAGATGTTTAAGCAGGCCGTGGCACCAGTGTTTGACAGCTAAAATCGCTGGAGGTTCTCTTCACTCTGCTCCCATCGTTCCCCTCCCCTTCCACTATTTATTGGCTTTTGAAGTTAAGGGCACTGTGTAAATTATTCATCTTCTTGTGTGAAGCTTACCTATAAGCCAGGCCAGCTTCAACAAGCTGAGGCACTGTTTGTTGTTTGTTCAGTGTTGTGCATATGTGTGTGTGTGTGTATGTGGGGGCGGTTTTAAGCTCTTGTGTGTTAATCTCATCGCCAAGCACTCAACTACCGATATCCCTCAGCTCTGAGAACACTAGTCTCTAGCACAAGCAACCTACGGGCAGATGGAGTCCACTGAACATGAGCCATCCAGGTGAGGTCATCAAAGTGTGTGCTCCGAATGTCTCCAGAGTTCCGTGGCAGAATCTTTTGGCAGGTTAAGACAGAGCAGATTGAGAAAGCCATGTGGGTTTTGATATCGCCTGCTAGAGATTACTATCACGCTGGCAAATGACGTGCGACTGTGCAACATTTCCCCAAACATCAGCGAACAACATGGTTTCTGAGATGAGATCTGAAACAGTACCAGGTGAACTATAAAGCTGTAAAAACACTGAGTGGGAGCTGGAAGTGGTCAAAACCAGTATCACAGATAGTAGAAAACCAACCCAGCACCCTCTGGCACACAAGTGTGTTGGTGCTCTAAGCATTCAGAATATTCTAGGAGCCAGACAGACACTTTTTATTTTTTAGCATGTCTGGCTAAGAGAGCACCTGTCTGCTCTTCCGATTGGATGCCCCTGGGTTTGCTGGATGCTCTTGAATTCTAACATACTCGCTGTGATCACAAAGACTGCAAATCACAGTTGTGATTCTGTTTCTTGATACATCTCAATGGTCCTCTGTGGAACAAATGTGAGGCTGTGGTGACTTACAAATTAAGTCACCACAGAAAAAAATCTGAGTTGTCAGTTGGGTTGTAAAAATCTCGTTTTCAATTACATTGCCCTTACACTGGAAGTCTATGATAAACATTAAAATCAACACTATTTATTTTATTTACATTTTTGGGTTGTTGACCTATGATTAATCAGAATCTTTTTTTTTTATTATCAAAATGTCTAGTAAAATGACTTTTAGGTGTTGTATTGTTGAGGTGGCGTTTACGCAGTTTTCAACTAAAACCAGAAAACTTTTTTATGCGTTTTGGCCATTCATTTACATAACATTGGGTTTTTGAGGGCCTGAAAATGCATGTTTTTTTAATTGGCAATTACTGTCTCTGTGTAAATTGCAAAATCGTAAATTTGAGTTTCTTTACAAAGTGACATTGCCAACTGGACTGGCATGCCTAATGCATACATAATTCTTAAAAAAAAAAAAAAAAAAACAAAGCGTTTTTCTGTTCTTAGTACACCGCTGCCATGTAAACACAACCTGAATCTGCCCCTTTCTTATAAATGACTGCCTGCCATAGGTTTTTCCCCTGAAAGAGGTAAAAACCATGGCACTAACAAAACAACAGAATCTGATTATTTTCAACCAACCCAACATAGTAACAGTGGCTCGACCAATGGTGTGAGCCTGGGGCGGGGCAATCTGTTTTCTCTGACCAATGACAGATGGAGAGGGCTCAGAAAACAGACCTTCATTTATAATTCTGTTACAGGGCGCTAATTGCATAGAAATAACACTCTTTTCACCTTTAAACATTGACCTGTTCCAAAACATTGTGAGATGCATTTGACAGACTCCTAAATGGGAAAGCCAATATTGCTGATCATCTTGCATGGATCATATACAGAGAAAGCAATCATATAAGGTCGTGCAAATCCAAGATGGGGGATAAGGACTGATAACACATAGTTCATTCTAATTAAAATGGGTTATTTTACCCAATACTTGTGCAGTTTGAGTTGTATATGAGTACTCTTAGTTTAGCAACATGCTAGTATCAACGTGTACTGAATGGTGCGCTATGAACATGGAAGATATTAATGATATAAGAAATCAGTTTTGAAAGTAAAACTGAACTATTTCAACAATGTATGGGGTTTGCTTGCTTACAGTCAGACACCATTTCTTCATAATATCTTCATTTTAAGCAAAATCTTGATGACATCTAGATAGCTCAGCCTTTGTAAAAGCACTGTTTCTTGGAAGGGTACACAACACTTCAGCAAATTTGATCAAAGTAGGCAGAATTGAAGATCTGATGCAATAGACTCAGTCTGACTAAAATCTGGACCTGTTGTAATCACGCAGAGAGCACAATGAAACTCCAAAATGTTTCTATAGCATGTTGGTTCAGCTAGTATGATGGAGAGGGGTTTTCCACACTACAAACTACAGAGGGATTTGTAAGTCACATGACTATGTTATTCTCACTGTATTCGTGTACCACAGTGTGCACACGTACGTTTACTATTTGGTCAATGTGCTGCACCCTGAAAGACACCTTCCTGTTTTTTGAGAATGTGGTAAGATTTACAGTATGTTACAACCCCTCCAACAGCTCTATCGTGTACCCATGTCAGTCAGTGAAAACCACCACAAGTTCACTTTCACTATGGCTGTGGTACTTAAAAAAACTAAATAATTATTGACGTTTGTGTTCATTTTGATTTACTGTTATATTTTACTTTTTTTTATTACGTTAATTTACTGATCAAACACAACTTTTAAATTGTTCAAACAAAACATTATATATTTTGTTTAAAATATCTTTAAGACCAAAGAACATCATATTTTTTAATAAATTCTGACCTGTGCTGGTCTGTATGCTTTTTAAACCAGCAAGCTTAAAAAGAATAGAACAAAAGAATCCGATAAAGGTTGTGCTGCCCCTAAGTGGTTGATGAAAGTAGTGCACCAGCACTTTACATAAACACAGTAGAAACTGAAGGTATAAGCAAATAAATCTTTTTAAAAATTCAGGAAATGTAAAGCCTTAATTGCTAAAGTTGAGATTGAATTGGTTTAAAATCCAAATTTTTGTAATTTTACTTTATAGCAATAAATCTAAGTTAAGTTTCTAATAAAGCCATTTTTGGCAATAAAACATTATGCTTTCTATAGAAATTCCTTCATCATTTAACTAAGATTTGAGGCAAAGACAGATGAACAAAAAACAAACAACAGAAGAAAAGCTCCATATTTTTTAATTGAAGCTTAGAGTATAACGCTGTCAACGTATGCACTCTACAAGATTGTGTAAAAAGTACAAACAACAAAGACAGTGTAAACAACACGATATAAAACACAGGCAGAGTGTATAATAGCAGTATGTAGCAGTAGGTGCGGTCATACTAGACTTCCTGTCATATGCATCTGAACACATGAATGCAAGTTAACTAAAAAGTGTGCTTTGTTTTGAACTGCTTATTGGTATGACAAGACATTTGACAAACAGAGGATCTAAATGTCAAAGATTGATCTTTTGGCCAAGTGCAATGCAAAAAATTAAAAAGAATATATATATTTGTCAGTTACAATAGATTCAAAAAGATGGTACAGAGAGTGACATCATATCCTGTTGGCCTAATTTGTTCTCAGGTAATTTTGCATGCACTAAGTCTGGTGTGACCGCATCTTAATTCCTAAACACGTTACGTGTATAAAGTATGGAGGATGAGTAATGGTCTCTGAGGTGTCAGTCAGGAGTGATTCCTGGCATGATGGGGGAGAACTAGTGTTTATCTGGAGTTTATTGAAGAAATCAGTCTTGTATAAAAAAGCCATACAAAACACCCTTACTTGATGTAGGGTGAAAAATATATAATTAAATGTATGTCATAAAAACAAGGCCTCAAAACGGCCTTTATACTGTCCACTTCACTGCTTCAGTAAAGTCTGAACATGTGAAATGTTCTGATACGGTACTGGAACCGTAATGTAATGTGAGAACAACCGCAAGGATATCAGTCATAAAAACAGATCGTAACAGTGCTATAATTAATAACAGAATGCATTCAAACCTGGAGAAACGGACTACTGAACAAAAGGAAGGTAAAAGATATGGGCGGAGCTTGAAAGCTTTCCGACACCTGCTACAGTACTGGGGGACACAAAGATCCCAGCATGCCATGCATCTTGAAATGTGCTTGGAAGGGGTAAAGGCTGAAACCCATTCAAGTGCCACAAAGAAAGTTCAACGGCCCTGTTTCAGTCGGTCTATGTGAAAGGTGAGTTTAAGGGCAGGACCCAACTTCAGCCCCATATATTTCATCATGACATCACTGCGGAGCAGGAGAAGAGCTTTGCCGTCAATTTCCTGCAACAGAAGAGTATCATGCAAACAAGACAATGTTTAGCGTTTTATTGCACAAACAATAAGACAGAACATCCTTTACGTGTAAGAGGATACTGGACACAAAATCTATGTCCCAAAATGTTTTCTTGAGACACTATTTCATCTTTAAATTAATGAATCGACTAGGTTTTTAATTATAAACAAGTATGCAACAAATTACAAAATAAAAAGTATAAACAATGATAATTCATTAGGAGTATTTTGGAAGCAACTTTGCATATTGCATTCATTTTAATTAAATCCTACATCTTTTTTAGGGACCCACGGGGACTCTGTATTCCTCACTTACATGTTTGCGGAAGAGGTCTGCATGGGGTCCGAGTTGTGGGTCAATGTCTCTGATGAACTGCATAACGTCCTCCACTGTCCACAGGTTGGGGTCTTGTCCACTGGGTCGCGGGCTCTCTCTCGAGTTCAGAAAACGCTCTGAACCTGAACAGCAATCATAAGAAATATCAGGGAAAAAAGTTTCTGGAGGTTCTTAAATTGTTCATATAATTTTGTTCAGGATTTACAGTGGGGTCCAAAAGTCTAAAACCGCAAATGAATTTTTTTTATTTTACATATTTTATTGTAAATAATTTGTTCATTACGAATTATATTAACATCATAGCCATTTTGGTTTTTAATTGAAAAACACTGAATTGCTTTCGCTTTAACAGCAGCACTCAAGCTGTATGAACTCTACAAGTCTGTGTAAAACATCCAGAACGTCTGACTTTTTGAACAAAGGAGTCAATGTCACAAATCTGCTTGGGATTGATTAGTCACCTTGAAATAATCCTACAATTTTAAGGTTTAAATTAGACTGAAAATACAAGATGTTCACTGTGGTTTTTTGGGGACTTGACGTTGAGTGCAAATGATCCTCAACCATGGGCTAGTTTGCATACCTGTTGAGCCCAGACGATGTAATTTCCCCGATGAGTTGCTACTTTGAGAAAGGGAACGCATTGCTAAGCCATGTCCAGGAGACAGGTGGCTTTTTTCCAACACCTCCGAGCTGCCAACCCCATTCTCCATCAGGAAGGGATCTGATCAAACACAATGATACAAAAACACCCCATTTAACATGTGCGAAGAGAGCCAAAAGACATTAGAGTTCACTAATTGAATGCTGTTTTAGCAGTCGAACAGTGTGAATTACCTTCTGAGGAGAGACGGTGGTTTTTAGCTATTTTGTGCGGTGCAGAATTGCTGTTGTAAGCATCATGTTGGAGGAATCTCTTAGCGCCCCGAACAGGTCCAGAACTCAGACTTTCAGTAAAGTTTCTCCTCTCTACAGCACACACAAGGCTCTCTTTTAATATCTATACAATGGTAACATCAAAGAATGCACAAGATATAGTAATGAGCGGCAGTAGATGTCTTTGTACACATTAGCGCTGACCTGTGTACATCCGACTGTCATAATGAACTCCTCCCACAGGGACGGGCTGGCTGCCGAACAATGGGTCACAGTGCAGGTTGTGACAGAGTTTCTCGAGGAAGCGCAGCACGTACGTCACACTGTTCACTGCCGGCAGTGTTAGAGTGTGGTGCTGCTGCTCAAAGTAGGCTGTAAAAGTCAAATGGCCATTAATTCAGTGGTCACTGTTTTCTACGATCACTAAACTAAGGTCTGCAAGATTAATTTAAATTATACCAAATTTGCAATATGGTTTAAAATTGCAAAGGCTGAAACTGCATTAAAAATATATATATGTGCAATGCGTTTCAGAGTGAAGTGCAACACTGTATGCCATACAAACGTATATAAGTACTGTAGAATAAAATGATTTCATCTTAAATAGGTTTCTTACAGTGGAATATCTCAATAGGGAAGTTTCTTGTTTTGTTTAAAATTTTTCATTTGTAATAACATTATTATTTAAATTGCAATTAGATATTTTCACCAAATTGTGCAGCACTGACAAGTAGTCGATACACTTTTGAGGCTCTGAGTAAATTTGTATTAGCTTTGTGTGGGTCTGTGCATGCTGACCAGATATGAGCTCTCCTCCATGGCCTGGTTTGAGGCAGGAAAAGACCGAGCCCTGGTTATGTGCGCAGTCAACACAGGCCTGAACACACTGCTGCAGCACAGAGGAAGCTCGGCCCGGCCCAAAGTGATCTGGCAGTGACTGGACACGGCGTGCATCCAGATGGGGACCCACTTTCCCATACTTATTCAGATACACACATACTAAGACACGCAAATAATTGCAGGGAAGATGTTAGCAAAGATACGCCATGACATGGACTGAAATATTTATTTGGGAAAAGATCTGAGACACTTATAGTACCTGTAGGGGCCTGAAGGGCAGCACTGGGAATGGTGGCATTGTCCAGCGGAACTGAGCTGGTGTCTGGCTCTGGAGTGCTGCTGCTTGGCGAGGTGGGCATAGGGTTAGGTCCCAATCGGGGTTTTCTCTGTATAAAAATAAACATGGTCTGTTTAAATAATAGTCATCACTTAGATTTCTAATATTAGTTTCTAACATTATTCTGCTGAAGAATCACACCTTGCTTCCAGGTTTAGGGCCTCTCTTTTTTGGGATCTTGATGGGATCTGTTGGGTTCTGCTGTACTTTCTGGGACCAACTGGCTGGCAGTTTGCCTCTGGGTTTGCTGATAGGTCTACCAGGACCTCCAATTGTTCCTTCAAGCCAAGCTGTCCTCTTGGCCCAGCTTAGCTAGAAGATGACATAAATATAATATACAACACATTTCAAACCCCAGTTGATACATTAAAATCTGATTTACCTTAAACATTTTTTACAAGCTAACATCCACCTTATCATTAACCCAGCAAAACAGATGAAAATTTAATGGATAGGTTACCATTTACCCATTAGGGGTGGGACGGTTCACTGAAAAAAAAAAATTATAATAATCGAACCATTCAGTTTTCCACACACGTTTCGGCATGCTCTGGGACTGCCGGTTCAACTTAAATCTGACAAAGCGTCTGTAATATGGTTTACTATAAATAACACGTAAAAGAAACAGGGTTAAGCTAATATTTGATTTTGTTGAAGGGAGCGTATTCTGGCTTCCCAGACATTACAACAACAGCGATGAAAAAAAAGAGGGAGAGAAAAAAAAACCTTGGACAAACTAATCACTTTTGTTCAATGTGAATGCCATATGCAGGAATATGAGCTGTTATTTATTCAGTCATCACCCAGGTGCTGATAGCGCAGGCGCACGGGTGAGACCTGAACAGCACACGTTGATATCGGTGTTTAAACTAAACTCATTTAAGCTTTGCAAGTTTAAACATTTTAAGAGCCAGACGACACGAGCTCGCCCTCATAGTGAGAAGATTTGTGTGTACCCGCGCCTTAGAACGTGCGCTCGAAGAACGAAGCTCTCTGAAGTATTGTGTTTAAACAGACAAATTCACACAAAATTATGTTAAAATGCCCGTCTTGGTAAGTATCCTACAGCAAGCGGCTGAACGTACTGAATTAGTGCACTGGATTGCTGCATTCTCTTAAAATCTTTATATTAATCGAAACAGCAACAACAAAGACATCACTCGCTGCTCTTGATTGAAAAACTTTTGTAACTTCAATAAAAGTTCCAATGCAATCCTGTTTTATATTTGATTACAGTACTTTTTGCAATTTCTGTACCTAAAAAACGAATGCATAATAATAATAAAAAACTTTAAAAACAAATGTTTATTTTATTTGTATCTTAACTCTATTGTATTTGTTTGTGTTGTTGCTTGCAGTTAAGATATAATTTATATTTTTTTTTGAAAGTATCGTTTT
The DNA here is from genome assembly GCF_003368295.1 of Carassius auratus. Classification (NCBI taxonomy): domain Eukaryota; kingdom Metazoa; phylum Chordata; class Actinopteri; order Cypriniformes; family Cyprinidae; genus Carassius; species Carassius auratus. The sequence continues at coordinate 23,277,299 of NC_039283.1, forward strand.
TCCATAAAGTGTGAAACAAACCAAACCATGAAATAGTTGAACCGCTCCACCCCTACTACCCATTGTCTCTATATCTAGCAAACTTTGGCCTCCTACACTTACATCAAACATTGTATTTACCCCGGCGTGCTGTTACTGGTGGATATAACCACAGCTAGCTTATATGATGTTGATTTATGTCTTAATTTTTTAAAAGCATCAGAATTTGTTTTTGCATTTAAAAACATGAAATACAGTGTAGTGGAATGAAAAAACCTCAAAAGGTCTGAAGAAAAAATCTAAATCATGTGTGATATGTGAGCGAAACAGTCAAATGCATCCGTGTAGCGCATGTTTACATGAAAAAGCGGTGCCGTGAAATGCAAAAACGGGTTTTGTTTGATCAGACCCTTTCTTTGCGTGGCGGAAGCCCAGGTATCAAATCCCTAGGAACAGCACAATAGGACATACCTGATGCAACCTAGCTAGAAAATGATTTCTGAGCAAATTTGAAGACTGTTAGCCTTTGTGTATTAAAATAATTTTAATGTTTGAGATGACCAAATAGCATTTTCCTCGGGTCGGTATATTTTACCTCCCTTGTACGACAGGGATTTCTCAGTAAAAGTAAGACCCTAATGGTGTCCATTCTATTGACTGCTGAAACTTTATTGTGATGACTCTTTTAATACCTTGCTTCCTGGTTTGGGGCCTCGTTTCTTCGGGATGTTAATAGATTCCAGTTCCTTTCCAGGGTGGATTGTCTGGGAACCAAGTGTTCCTTTCTGACCCCAGGGCCCGGATACTTTGTTTTTTTTGCGGCCAGGCTTACGTTTCTTCTGGGGTGGGGGTCTGCCTGGCGTAGGTGGCATGCCTGTCCCCTCTATGCCACCCTCTGGTTGGGCACTAAGTGCACCTATTGTCTTTGGTAACCCAACTGCAAAAAAAAAAAAAAAGAAGGAAAGAAAGAAAATACAGCTTAAATAGGGCAATATACCACAGCGTGCAGCAACAAACTTAGTAGCAGAAGGCGAGAAAGGCAGGCTTTGTGTGCAGAGTTGACCCATTTTTCTTTGAGCCATCTTAACAAAGAAATTAGCTGTGTTATACATTTTTGGTGCTACTGGCCTCTGAAGTGCTACACTGATGAAGAGAAAATGTGAGAGTGCACACAAAAAAAAAGAGGAAGAGAAGAGAAAGAATGAAATACGGAGAGTAAGAAATCCACAAATCTGACACTGAGATTCTAGAGAACAAAAAAAAAAACTAGAGTAAATGAAAAGTTAGCAAACTTTAACTGCATTGAACATTTTTTTCAAAGTTCATTTTTCAAAAACAACAAAAAAAAAATCTGAAGAATTAAATGATCAAATTCAAGTTAAAGACAGCAATCACAAACAAACACACTTCAGAGCTTTACAGACCTGTTAGCGAGGCCAGGATTGCAGTTTGTAATCATCCAACTCAGAGAAACGGAGACTGTACGATCACTGAACAAGGGTCTGCTCCTGATCTTGCAGTGCATGTTAATTTGTGGCATCTTATTCTCTGAGTCAGTTCACTTCCTTCCTGCCCCTTTAGTTTCGTTCTGCTCTCTAAAGCCTTAAAGTCTGCAAATAGTCACACAACGACCGTCTTTCTAGTACTGTTAACCCTGAAAGTCTTTCATGCACAAATATGGTAGTTTGCTTCGGCTCTTTCCCAGACTGATATGTTTACACATTTTCCTAGTTTCTGTCAAAAATAGAGACACTCACAAATAAAACACTATAAAAACTTACCCCGACTAGCTGTCAAGTTTAGTGTGTTTAGAGGCCTGACAAGATTTGTCTTCCTCTGCCAAACGCACTGGTCTTGTGTTGTCTCTTTAACCCTGTTCTCTCACCCCACTCAAACAGTCACACCAGCTCTTTAATGTGAGGCCTACTGTTGGGCACAGGGTTTGCAGCAGTGCCAGCTGGGTGGATGCCAACCCCTTGTAAACCAAAACTCCCATGTTCTCTCTGATCAAATGCCTTTATTGTTTAAAGGAACAGTTCACACAAAAATGAAAATTCAGTCATCATTTGCTCACCTTCATTCTTTGAGTGAATTATCACTTTAAAAACTCCTGTTTATTTCACCTCTCTATTTTCCATTTCTCTGCCCAAACTATTTTTGTCTCTTCTTAGTTTTTTTTATTCTTTCTCTACTTCTGTGGTGTCACATTTGCATTGTTAAAGTAAAATCTTCTATTGCCCACTGAATTAAACTTACCTGGCTATTGTAAGTTTCGATAGGTACTCATAAGTTGCTTCAGTATAAATAAATGCACTAAGAATGAACATACATCTATTGTGCATAAATAATGTATAAGCTTCATGCAATTTAAATAAATGCAAATTGCATAAAGTCCTTTTCCATTATGTCACAGATTCAGCTTAATAACACCCCTCTCATTAATCATACAGCAATTGGTACAACTCTTTCAAGTTTGTGTAAGATTTTTATTTATATATTTTTCCCCAAGGCTGCATTTATTTGACCAAACAGTAAAAACAGTAATTTTATAAAATATAAGGGTAACTAAAACTTGTATTCTATTAAACCTACTGGAAAATGTAATTTATTCCTGTAATGGCAAAGCTGAATGTTCAGCAGCAGGTCTCAAGTCTTTGATCCTTAAGAAATCATTCTAACATGCTGAGCCACTGCTCAAAATTATTATTCATTATAAGCGATGTTTAAAACAGGTGTGCTGTATTTTTGTGTGATACATTTTGCTCATCATACATTCATGAATTTATTGACCCCAAACATTTGAACAGTAGTCTATTAGCATAGGCCTCTTTATTTCATGTTCTCTGTTCTTGTAAATCTTCCCTCCATCCTTCCCTGTATATGAACGCCAACGTAAACTTGTCAGAATGAGAGTTATCCACACCTTTAGTGCCTGGGGGCTGCAGGTTGTCTCCAGTAAGTGCGCACCAGCCGACAGGGAAGATGTCTCTGGAATCGTAGCGGCAGTAGTAATCAAAAGCGCCCCGCCAGCCATCGAAGGTGATCAGAACCTCCACACCCCGAAGTGCGCCCACTGTGGCAGGACAGATGAAGTGAGGATTCTTCCTGTCCACTGCCTCCAGCTTCATCCCCACTTGAAAACTGTTTTGTTCTGGGGCTGGTGGTTCTTGCTTTAGGGCAAGGGAGATGAGGGAAAAGTAAGTGAAACATATCAGACAAAGAGTAAAGAGAACTACTTTGCTTCTTTTCCCATCAAATGAATCAGAGCATGCTAAAATAATCATTGGACAAAAATGTTGAACTTTAACTTTAAATTATTGTGCACGTTTCATTATTGCTGTTTGTGACATATACCTTGTGAAAGATTCGGGCTGGGGCCATTTCTGCTCCGTTGAGTGTTTTTAATAAGAACATGGGCCATGATGATGCGTTCAGACGAAAGCCTAGAGAAGAACACAGAACGTTCACAGTCAACTTTCACTCCATTTTTATCAAAGCACATTTTTATAATGTCAAGAATGTTGCCGATTACCTGAAAGATGAGAGTGTTTCGACTAAAAATGTTTTTGTATAATTTTCTCTTTCAACACATTAATACATATAAGTAGCTACATTTCCGAGATCATGTCATGAAGACACCATATTGTGCACACAAGCTATTGCGGTAAAAAGCTGAAAATGTATCATTGTAAATGGAATCAAGTTTTTGAATTGTGAAATAAATAAAAATGCTATAAAAAAAAATACAAAACCAATTAATGGTCTACAGTTGAGTAATGTGTTGTATTTCTCACCTAGTGGTGGCTGCAGCATGCCTCCGTTCTTCTCGCAATTACCAATAGGCTGGATTTCTGAGGAGTCCACCAGGCGCCAGAAATCATTCTTGTTGTCGCTACCATCCAGTCGCAGGCGGAGGCGGGAGCCCGTCAGGGCCACGACAGTAGCGATGCAGGTGGATGTAGTGTTTCTAGGATCTTGAGCTTCCAGTTTCATGCCAGCCTTAAACTCATTCACTGGAGGAGACGTGCTCTGAGAATAAGGATCTTTTTTTCTTAACGTGGAAGTGGAATCAGGTATGACGTTTCTAAATGGTCCGGAATGATGGCGTGTTCCTCATTTGCATGAGTGCATGAAAATACTTACCTGTCTGAAGCAGTGAGGAGGAGCAGCAACTGCTCCTGTCTCTTTTAGATACTTCTCCCAACTAAAATGTCCTTAAAAATAAAAGGTAAACATGTCAGCATCAATATTCTGGACTCTGTCTTCATTGCAGAATTAGCAAGCCTGTCTAACAACATGATGGTTAACAATGAGATATAATCTAAACAAGAATAATAATTAAAAATGATTACTGAAACGTCTAGGAGATAACGAACTCTTCACTGACTACTTTCAGATGCTGAAGGTGTCCCCTGTCGAGGTATCTGGCTAAAGTAGCTATTTAAAGGCCCCGATATACTTCAAACGAAATCGAAGTACGAACTGATATGGCGTCATTTCGAACAAAATCAGGCATCAACGAAGTTCGTTTCGGCAGTTCGAAACATCTCACCAAAGCTAACTTTCTGAAGGAGTTCGCTTGGCTCCTAAACACCTTTGAGTTTCTATTGGTCCGTGGCGGTTAAGCAATCGGTGGTGTGTTCTGAAACTCCACCACCTTTGACGAGCATTTTTTTTCCCTGTTCATTTCTTATTCAACTGAGGTCACGCAAGATAGAGCAATGTCTCCGGCCTAGTCACTAGCAACATGGTTACACTGGAGTTTCGAATAGCTGAGCTGGCACAAATATATCCGCACCTGTACAATCGCTCGCGGAGAGATTTTAAAGATTCAGAGAAAGCATTTAATTCCTAGAAAGAAACTGCAAAGAAGCTTGGTGTTGACGACCTGGAGTTATGCAAGAAGCGACGCAGAGAAACATCCAAGACAAGTTTTCCAAAGCCATGAAAAGAATGAAAGGAAAGAGTAAAGATAAAAGGTAGCAAGTACAAAATACATGTTTCAAATAAACGGTACACCATACTGCTGCTGCTTGTTCTTTCAATAAGTGAAATTTAAAAGGTAAACAATAAATGAAATGCCAAACGAACATACGACAATAAGCCTTTGTTTTTATCAAAAGCAAATCATGACACCACATAAAATATAAAAAGTTGTAACAGTTTATCTAGTTTAATATAATAAATTAACACTAATAAAATAAAGTAACAAACTAACTCCAATATTTTTTTCCACATCATGCTAAAGTTTTACAGACTATGAGACATTCACACTTCCCATAAAGGATTGATTATGGTTCTTATGTATTGTAAACATTATTGTTTCATCTATAATATTCTGAACATTGGTGCCCGTCTCACACCTAGATTGCCTACATAATTTGCCTACAATTCATCATTTAATCATTGTTGTGTTTAGGGGATACACGGGAGCCTTCAGCAGTGCGGGGATGTCGGAGCATTCGAAAACAGTACACCGTTGCGCAGCCTTTTCAAACTTCTTTTTGCCCCCAAACGAAGATCGAAAACGAACTTTGTTTGAAGTATACCGGGGCCTTAAGTGTAGTGAGTTTGATACCTTGGTACTGTGATGGGACACGAGAGGGGCGACCACTGCGAGCATGCTTGATCCGTTTTCCATCTTTCCACTCAATAGCTACTGGAAGAGAAAAACAATACACTTCAAAGCACAAAAATACATTTATTATAAAACCTGAATCACAAGTCAGAATATATCCCCTGATAACGTTCATTATCAAAATTCTGTCAAAATGCTTGTCTTGGTGAGAATCCTCATTAACAGTCAGTTATGTCTTAAGTGAACAGTCAGAAGAAAATCAGATGTGTGTCAATATATTAGATGAGTGCATTAGGTTAGCCTAATATACCTTTGACTGTCTGCTTCATGTTAATTAAATAACAAAAGAAAATGAAAAAAATTCTCACTACTTTTGATTGGATACATTGTGTAACTTAATTTATACTGTAAAACCTGTGCATGTGATTACACAATTTCTTAAGAATTTCTTCCCTGAATACAGCCTTAGACCTGAAGAAAAATCTGTTTGTTTTGTTTGTATCTTTGTTGAATTGTATTCATTGCTATTGCTTGTAATTAGTTTATACCTTAAGCTAGTATTTTTTGCTGTGATAATTGGCACAGAGAATTTAAAATTTAACTGCTAATAAAAGTTAATAAAAAGCGGATAAAATAAAAGTAGTTAATAAAGTTGGTTTATTACTCTCACAAATATATATTTATTAGAATACATGATCAAGAACCATAAAAACAATATATATATATATATATATATATATATATATATATATATATATATATATATATATATATATATATTTTTTTTTTTTAGAAAGATTACAACAATTATACACTTTTGTTTTATTTTAAAAATGTATATATATGTGACAATCAGACATAATCATAGTAACATAATATGACATTTGTTTAAAGAACCCATAACATTTAACTGACTAGATATTAACATACTGAACAAATAAGAGTCTCACCTTTCTGTGGTATAGGTTTTTTCATGATCCAGCTTATTCCAACCTCTCTGCAAAAGACAAACACAAAACTGTGATTTCAAACCAGTTTCTTAAATCAGTGTCTGTTTTAGATGCTATGATCGACCCTGTGTGTCTCTCAGTGAATCGTGTACTGCTCAGCTGTCACGGCTCTCTCATTCTTTACACACTGAACCGTTAACCACGAACCCCCTGCCAGCTATATTCCCCCAAGGAAATTAGCATGGACATCGATAACACAGCTGGCCAGAAGGTAATTTTTCTTACACAAATGGAATAACGTTACTTTACCATTTTCCTGTTTGGAATGACCCAAAGGGTCGTTGGGTCAGACGCTTAACAAGCAGCAATGACTCAAAAGGTCAATGTGAAGTGGTAAGGTTACACACAACACGACTGTGCTGCTGTTAGACATATTACCATATTTAACTGAAGAACATAAAAAAAAGAATACAAACACAAGCATCTCGTTAAACCACGCGCAACGTTTTCCAGCAGTCAACAACATTTGAATACAAGTTATTCTCCTCGCGACCATCTGATCATTTATGTTTCTACAAAGCCATCTCTTATGACTAAATGCAGAATAAATGTAAGAAAACTAACTGTATGGGTACAGATACCTCAAAAGATGGCTCCCTGTCTCCCAGTTTTCCAGTTGTCTGTTCAAAAGCAGAGCGCGCCTTTGAGCGCCAAACACACAGTCCCTCCCTCTCCATAAATGACAGCGCATTAGTGATGGGATTTATGGCTCTTTGAGGGGATCCGGATCTTCGCGATCCGTTCCTTTCAAAGAGCCGTTCAAAAGAATGGCTCTTTTGGCTCTTTTTAAATATTTAGTCAGTTTTAAGAAGCCAGCTTGGGAGCATCTCAGTTTATCCTGGAAATAATCACTGGGAGGTATTATGAGGTGAGATTTGTAGTCAAATAATTAAAGCTCAGATATCACACACCAATATCTGAGTTTGAATTATTCTGAAATATTGATTGTTACCTCATTTCTCATGTGTGGACTATATTCCATAGGGTTGCACAAATCCCTCTGCTTAGACAGTGACATCATTATTTTGATTTACCTTTAGTACAAAGTGTGTGTGTGTGTGTGTGTGTGTGTAAAACTACGTTGACTTATGTTATTCATACAATACCTACTCACAAATAAACATAAAAAACGAAGCCGGCTGCAATGAATTTCTGTGCAAAACAGCTTTTACTACAAACACTTCCACACAAGAACATTGTTATCACACAAGAACATTTTGATAGAAAACTTTTTTTTTTTTAAAGTAGATAAAATTAGAATAAATAAAATGGAAATGTCTACATACTACATACTATTACTACTGTAAACTTTGCAAATAGGACATCAGCCCCTTCAAGTCAATGAACAATAACAAAGTGGGCTGCAATGAATGTCTGTGGAAAACAGCTTTTAGTGAAAAATTTCTATACAAGTACAGTATCACAAAATAACATTTTTAATGATTTTAAAATAAGTTTTAAATGAACACAAAATGCAATGTAAATGCATGCACAACTAATAACTAATATCATCACGCTATAAAGGGTTGGCCTGCGCTGGGTGCGCCCCTCCCCCTATAACTGTTCTGTCTCCTGGCGGAGCTCATTTGTATGAACACGCATAGGAAAAAAGAACGATAGAAAGAACGGCTCCTCTCCAGTCGCGACTCGGCTCCCATCGTTCATGTTTATGAGCCGTTCAAAAGAATCGGTTCGTTCGCGAACGTCACAACTCTACAGCGCATTGTGGCGTGGATCTGATTCATCCCGCTGCTTCGAATCTTTTGAATCAGTTCATCAGAAAAGATTATTCGTACTACAGAAAGGCAGGAAAGCAGCTACGCACTTGAAAAGGGTAATCCGAGTCAGTTACATGGAAATGGACAATTCATTCACTTAAAAGATTCATTTACAAGCCAAACACAACCACTACTCCAACCTCATTTCACTCACTGGGAAGCTAAACGTTACAGTCTTCCGACTCGAAAAAACTCTAGTAAAAGCGTATTATTTATTCTTTTGTGCATGTAAAATCATATCAAACTTTCCAGGAATGATTTAAGTGAATTTATCGATATGAAACAATAAACTTTGACGAACACAGCATAGAAAACACCACTCTGTCTCAAACCCACAATAAAAATATGCTGCTATGCTACGTAGCATCATGCCATGTTTCGTATTGCATTTCACAACTTCATATTTCTTTACGATATACTGACCTTGATCATAAAAACATATACCGTACGTCTTTGGGTCTCTTATTATAAGACACCACTTCACCTTCAATGCTTATACAACAAGCATTAGCTAAAGGCTAACCTCTAGCCACTCACTTTTTGTGTTTTCCCCTCTACATTTAACAAAACTCAAGTTTTAAAGTGATGTAATATTTGCTAGGCGATTATTACGGACGGAAGGAAGGGGACTGTTTACCTTGCAGAGAAAGGTTTTTGTGTGATTGCTCAAGTGTGAGGGTTAGTGTTTATCCGCCATGTTTTAGTGCGCGTGTAGTCTTGTGTTTGTGTGAGGAGAAGGGGAGGGGCTGCACGCGACTGCACGGGACGATTTTAAGACTCTTATCAAATGGGCCAAGAAGGCTACTGCTAGTTATCTGTTCTTAAAGTGTAAGATTGTTCACCACAATGTTTAAAATAAACTATGAATGAGTTGTCTCGTTTCTTTTATTTATCTGAACGACTTAACGATAACAAAAAAAAAAAACATGCAATCCTGGCCAATACTTGCAGAATACATTCAATAAATATAATGTATCATAAAATTATTAAATACCTCATGAAATTTTGCAATAAATAAAAAAGTACAGTGAAGTGTGGCCTATATAATGTATATCAGGTCACTTTTCATTTTAGATTAAAAAAAAACTTTCATATTTTGTACTCACTTTTATTATGCTTATGTTGATTTCATTATTAAGTTTCATTCATTATTTTCAAGGCATGTATTTCAGTTTGTTTTCAATTTTAAGGTTTACTTGTATTTCACGTGTTATTTCACATCCTTATTAATTTATTTATGCTTACATTTCATCCATTGCACTTCTGTTTTTTACTGCAACTTTCTATTATGTAATTAATATTTACTTATGGGAAACAAAGTGCATTGTGATAAAAAAATTATAATCTTTTGGCATGAAATAAAAAAATAACATTTATTTTTATCACTATTTTGGTCACTATTATCACTATTACCATTGTAGACATTATATCTGTCAAGCATGTAACGTTATCATTGCTAACATAGTGGAGTCATCGAAAAATACACTGGCATCATCTGTATTAAAGAGAAACCAATCACTTCATCTGATGTTTAACCCTAAAAGGGGCGACGTGGGATACAAACATTTGAGTAGCTGTGTTGAGAAGCAGTGAAAGTGTAGGTCTCATTTCATGGTTTCATCTTGAAAGAGTGTTTGTTGTGAATGTTTAGATGAGGTGACTTTTGTTTCTCCATTCTTATTTTAGCTCACAGGCAGCATTTAAACCTGCATGATCGCATGTAGTGGGAAATCTACTCAAACTCAGCCTCCGATAAAAGTTGGTCTAGTTCACATATTTACACACGCTGGAGGGGACTAACCTGTTTAAAAAATTGTGGCTCAGCATTAGCTTATTATGTTTACATTAAAATGTTATTAATTAAATGCTTATATTTTATGTAATAGGTCTCTAAATGTTTGTATCTCAGGGGATACGTCGCAAATCAATAAATAAAACAGTCATATAGATTGTGACTATGTGGCTTGTGTTTTAGAAAATCAAATCTTTTTGTAATCTTGAAAAAAAAAATCGTTGGAAAGGTCTGACAGTGAAGATTCCATATTTGGTAACTGTTTTGTGATAGAAGTCATACTGTGAAAGAAAATTATTGATTTGTGACAGTAAACTGCATAATAGAGTTTGGGTGTAACCCACTGGTTGTTTTTGGTATGGCGCTCAAACAAAATCTCACAGGAACCACAATTTTTGTTAGCCTGGTAATACCAGACTCTGCTACTTCACTTTGCTTCGTAGACAGAGTCTGGAATGGCTTAATAGAGAAGTGTTTTCATTTACTTTAGCAATAATCTGCTATGTGTCTTCTTGAAAAAGAGACCAACAAGAGATCTGTTTCCAGTGAATTTATACCCCCAAAGTGGCGGCGTATCATGGGGGATACAAACATTAAAATCAAATAAAAGAGTCAAGGTTAGAAAAAATAAATCATGAAATTTTAATAGAAATCCTTATAGGAAATTAAAAGCATGGTAAATAAAAAACAGGATTTAGATACACACATATAATGTGTGTGTGTGTGTGTGTGTGTGTGTGTGTGTGTGTGTGTGTGTGTGTGTGTGTGTGTGTGTGTAGGTAATGCAGGGTTACCGGTGTTACGAGATTTTTGGTTTCAGTGGGTGGAGCTTACATTCATATATATGAGTTTCCCGGACATGTTCGTGGAACAGAGAATTTCAGTTTCAGCTCCCTATATTTAATGGATTATTTCTTGAAAGTTAAATATATTTCAATTGTTGCACAAACTAAATTTGTTTATCATTCCGTAACAGTTTATGATATTTTTATTTTATTATAATTAATTGTTATTATTTATTGAATACATCACTGCCTGCAACAAATGAAATAAACCTATATAAACGTATCTGTAAACTACACCAGTTTCCAATAGTAGCACAGATCCAACTACCATTTCAATTATCTATTTTTATGCTTTTCTGTTACCTTTTAAGTTTTAAAACATCTTAAACATTTTAAAACATCTTCTGGCAATGAATGAAATAATATTCAACATCATACCAGTGGCCTAATAAACATTTTGCAACCTACATTGATGTTATTCTATGTAGATGAAACACAATGATGATAATTGAACCATGTTCAACTGGTGCAGCAAATCAGCATATCAGAATGATCTCTGAAAGATCATTATACACTGAAGAGAAGTTGAGATCTGACATCTGCACATGTTTTTACTGCCTAAATTTAGTTGGTGAACACAAACAAAGAAACGTATGAATACAAATTCTTACAACAGTAATGTACATATTTGTTAATTTACAAAAAAAATTGTTAATAAAATTATTTTTAACATGAAATATGTTGCTTATTTAATTCCATAAAACACAGTGAAGTATTTATTTTCTCTTTTACAGTGAACCAAATGTAGGCTGCTTTTTAAACTTTTATCCATACAATTTAAATTTTACTTATTAAAAGAACACTTTCATGCTTGTATGTGTTTTTTTAGATTCCCATTCAATTTGTAAATATAGCCCAGTGGTTTTCAAAAAAGTCCTGCAAGCACCCCCAGCATTCTCACATTTTATCTATATCTGACACACCCATTTCAGGCCTTGCCATCTATACTAATGAGCTGATGAGTTAAATCAGGTGTGATAGATTAGGCAGACAGAAAATGCAGGGCCTGGGGTGCTCGCAGGACCGGTTTGAAAGCCAGTGAATTATAGCCTAAATCTAACAATTCACACCAGGGTAGATTAAAAACGACTGGTCCACAAATACAAGTTTATTTCAGCTGTTGTACAAATGATAACAGCTAACAACAGACACAGTTTTAAACGCTGCTACAGCACAACGAACTGAAATTCAAAGTAAGTTACACAACTAGCTTCAGTTTGCTAAATGTCTGCAATCTTTCAGTCAGTGACGACTGCACAAAACGTGCAGACTAATAAAAACATGTTACAAAATCATGAACAAATGTAGTTTATGCTTATAGGTTTGTGCAACGCTATAAATTTATATATATATATATATATATATATATATATATATATATATATATATATATATATATATATATATATATATATATCTATTCCATTACACCTGCTGAGACACAAGGGTGAACTGAAATTCTCTGTTTCACGGGCACGTCCGGAAAGCTCATGAATATTAATGTATGCCCCGCCCACTGAAACCCAAAATTTCTTAACACCGGGTAAACCCCGCAGCTACTCAGAACTAACCCGAAACTAGCCCGGTCCCGTTTTGAGGGGGGTTCCACGTGCAAATCGGCCTAGGTTCTTCAGGTAAAATTCGCCTACATTTCACTTGGAGTCTCTTCAACCTGCGGCAACAGTAGCCCAGTTTCGCGGGAAAACCACAGACTGGACAGCTGAGGTGATGGAAAAGAGGAAAGCAGGCATTTGGATCAAAGTACTGTGAGGCGGGGGGACTCAAAACGATTCTAAAAAATAAAAAAATGTTTGCCCCGTTTGCATTGTTTTACTACTTACAAAGTTAGAGTATGAAACTTTGATATTTACAATACACAGGGTTTTTAATCATATTTTTTTTTTTGGGGGGGGGGGGGGGGGCAACCCTCAGATGTTTTTTTTTTTTTTCAATGATTTTTTTTCAGACCATGGTGTTTAATTTTAAAATATGATAATCGGTAACAAATACAAGAATTATTAAATTTTTAGAACTATGATCTAAATAAAAAGTGGAGCAAACATGAAAACATGAAAATAAAAATAATAGAATTTAGACACCACAACAACAACAAAAAATTACCTTTACCTTAATTGTGATTTTTTTTCCCCCAAATAAATTACCAAGGAGACAAAAGTGTGATATGAAATATGAGACATAGAACAGAAAAATAAAGCTAACGTTACTTAAAAAATGTATGCTAATGCTTTATTATTATTATGAGCCATTTACAATCTTTTTACATATTTTTGTTTGTTTTGTGTAAAAAATGAGAACAAAAGAAGAAAAAGACAAAAAATGCTATCACTTAAGTTTTTTTTTTTTTTTACTGAGAAAATTAGACATAGTTTATGAAACCAAAACAAAGACGGGCACACAGCGGTTGTAGTGGGAGGCGTAATGCAGGCAGAGGTCGCACAGCTGTGGAGCGTGACACGAGGAGGCGGGGAACCGGAGGAGGGCGCGTCTAAAAGGATCCTCCTCAGACTCTTACCTGAAAAAACTACGGGAATACTTCTGCGCCACGGTGAAGGAATGTCGAGGACGCGGTCACGGGATGATTTTTTAATTAACTAGTAACTATTTTCGACCTACACCATGTATACGACTGAACGCAGGCGCATGAGCCTGCACGAGACCAAGAGAAAGGATCCCGTACGAGTTTCAGCTGGAAGTTTATGGCAGGATCCTTTGGCTCTTGAAGTCGGCGGCGGGGGTAAAGCCGTAACATCACCGCGGAGTCGGACCAGGGCTTTATCCGTGATGTATATCGCCGTTGAGGACAGGTCTGTGCCTCAAATTGAGGCGAATCTTTCACTGACTTGTCTTACAGAAGCCTGCGAAGACGCGCATGCGGTGCTCAAGAGCATTTCTTTTGAGTGCCTTGCGTTGGGCACTACTGAAATTCTGGACACTTTCTACAACGCAGGCAAGTTGTGGCACGTAAATATCTGGGATTTTCAGGAATATTTCCAAAGTGCATTTGTAAGCGGTTGTAATTTTAACTCTTGTGTTTAGATGTTGTTGTGGTGGGGATGAACAACACTGTCTGCCAGCCGTCTCTGTTTTTATCACCTGGGTGTTAGAGAAAGTTTCAGTATGACCAATAATGTCATCCTATACTGTAACAAACGAGAAGACGATCTTCAAGTTGTAAAGGTGAGAAACACTGCACACAAAATAGCACACTTCAGATTAGTAAATTGCAAGCCTGTTTTTATAATCCACCATGAATTACACCGGGGCTAGTTGTCACACTTTGTATTCCATTGAATATTTCCCAGTGTTGGTGTATTTTTGAAAATTGGTATCTGTATAGACAAACTTTAAAGTCTTGGCAACTAAAAAGAAAACCATTTGAACATTCACACAGTTTTGTCTAAGAAAAAAAAATATTTTAATTAAAAAAAAATCTTCGACTTTTTTACAGTATTATTTATATATTATACGAGGTAAATTATCACAGTGGGGCATTCTGTCATCAGTAAAACTATTTTTAAATAACAAATAAAACGACATAAATGGTTGTGATATACACAAAATTCATACCATTATTTGGCCAACACAAAGTGTTAATTGTATACAATTCTATAAAAAACGCATTATGTCTTTGTGAAAACCTTCCCCCGGTCCAATGTCATAAGTGTTTGTTTGGTTTTCTCTATTCTTCATTCTAGGAGCAATGTGGGAGCTACACTTTTATCCCCTACATGGTGTCACCACAAGGTAAAGTATTTGTCTCTGATGCCACACTGATGAGGGGCATCACAGATTTTCTTCATTCCAGCTTTAAAATTGAATCTCTGCTGACCCCTCTGGTGGATCGACTGGTCAAGTTACTGGAAAGTGTTCACATTCATTCTAGGTAGGAATGTGATAGATTTTTGCACTTTTCCTGGAAGTAATTTATTAAATGTTGCTTGCTTATTTGTGTGAATTAACGTTTAACACACTCTTGCTTCAAAGCGAATACCTTCATGAGGCTGTCCGCAGGGAGATCCGTCTGGCTCGAGAGCACTTCATCGGACAGGCCCTGAGTCAGGAACTGGGCCGGATTCAGAAGCGTCTGGACTCGGTGGAGCTTCTGAGTCCAGACATTGTGATGAGCCTCCTGCTGTCTTACAGGGACATCCCAGTGAGTTACATATGCACAACGCTAAACTTTCAGTTACAAACACAGTATTCAGTTACACATATAATATGAATGATAGCATACGTGTAGTTACGGTTATCAGTATTATCGCAATATAATTTTCTTCGATAAAACACCCTCAAGTATGGGGCCCGGTGCGACTGCACCAGTTGCACCACCCTAAGGACATCCCTGGAAACAGAATACCAACCAAAAATCCAGAAAAAACACATTATATAAGGGTTAGAAGGTTATTTACATTTCAGTGAGTGTAATAAGTATTTGAAGCAAAACATGACTTCGTACTTGGTGCAGAAACCCTTGTTGGCGAGCACAGAGGTAAGACGTTTTCTGTAGTTGGTCACCAGGTTTGCACACATCTCAGGAGGAATTTTGATTTACTCCTCTTTACACATCCTCTCTAAATTCTTAAGATTTTTTGGCTGCCGTTTGGGAACTCGAAGTCTCAGCTCGCTCTACAGATTTTCCATAGGATTACTGCGGTGAAGTCGTCCTGTTCCCTTAACGGAAAAACAGCCCCAAAGCATAATGTTTCCAGATCCGTGCTTGACTGTAGGGATGGTGTTCTTGGGGTCATATTTACCATTTCTCTCCCTCCAAACATGATGAGTCTAGTTAATGCCAAAGAACTCAGTTTGAGCAAGCTCCTCCCATGTAGTTCAGGGCTGATCCCTGAACTTTCTCATGATGATCTTTATGCCATGAGGCAAGATCTTGCATGGACCAAGGCCGGTTTGATGGTTGTTTTGCATTTCTACCATTTCTGAATAATTTCACCAACATATCATATAGTAAACATTAAGTCATTGTTTGCTGTTCTTCAAGATATTCTTGCTGTGATAATTTGATTTTATGAAAATCCTTTGTCTACCCAGAGGAATAGGCAAGAATATTTGACAAAGGTTCTGAAATGTTAGAGGTGCCAGCCAAATGTGTGAATAATTCATTGAAATTGAGCTCTCTTTCTCAATGTGAATCAAGGACTACGACGCCATAATAAATCTGGTGGAGACCTTGAATAATTTACCCATGTGCATGGTGACATCCCATCAGAACATCAAGTTTCAGTATATATTTGCACTGAACAGGTAAACCTAGTATTTCTTTATAAAAATATAATGCACAAAAACAAATATTTTTTGAGAAAACATTAATATTTTTCCCTACGGAACATTTTTGAAATGTGTTTAAAGGAGGAATCACCCTGGGGATCGTGCCAAAGCTTTAAAGCTCATTTTACCCATCGTGGAATCGAGGAGCACTGTGGCCTCAGATGTGTACTGCCTGTGTGGGCGCATCTACAAGGACATGTTCCTGAGTTCAGGCTTCAAAGACACAAACAGCAGAGATCAAGCTAGTTACTGGTGAGTCATTACAAATTAACCTTTCATCGGCCAAGGCCCACCCATGAGTCCGTTTGACCAACATGTCAAACAACCAATCACAGTTCGTTTCGTTCATTTTCACGTTTCGAGGAGAAGAAATGTTGCCGCAATAACAGACCTGTGTGTAAAACTCTGACATATTTTAAAGATTCTGTGCTGCGAACTTAATTTCCTGAGACAAAAAAACATAAAACAAATTTAATAGAGTTTTGCCTCTCAGGGGAATTTGTCTGGTTTACATTGTTAATATAATTTTTTTTCTAAAAATGAGACAAAATTATTTTGAATAACATTTTAATAACTTTTTTTTGGGGGGGATATTGGATGACTTTGGTTGAAGCAGAGATGCAATCACATTTTGTTTAGATGTTTCTCTAATATTCCTTTCCAGTAATGTTTTTCTACCCTTATGTTTGTTCTGCAGGTATGGCAAGGCCTTCAAGAATGAACCAACTTTGCACTCCGGAATCAATAACGTTGTGCTCCTGATAGCTGCTGGGCATGAATTCAACACCTCTATTGAACTGCGGAAAATCGGTGTGTTTTGTGTCCTCATTTAGATTCACTGCTCTGGTTGTGAGCACTTTAAACAGTGAGATAGGGTCATGGTTTGGTATATATATATCATGTACATTAGTGTTTTTTTGGCCATTGCATGGATTTTTCTGTATAGCATGCTGCTGTATAGAAACTGATATTTAGTGGCCTACTTGTATGATCCAGATGCTTTGAGCATTGAACATGAATGTGTGATGACACAAAGTATGAGTATAAATGAATGTAAGAATGTAACAGTTTGAGGTAGTTAAACAGGTGTTGCCTTGCTTTCACACTTTACATACATGTCTCCTGCTTTTCATGCATTTCATATGAAACTGAGGCAGATAGAGTTTTAATTCATTATTGAGTTATGGTGTTATTTATGCGTTGTGCAGGTGTCACACTCAGTAGCCTGCTGGGCAGAAAAGGCAGTCTAGAAAAGATGCAGGACTACTGGGATGTGGGTTTTTATCTGGGGGCTGGAATCTTGGCCAATGAGCAAAAGAAAGTCATAGAAGCTTCGGAGAAACTCTACAGGCTCAACGCGCCAATGTGGTGAGTAAAGAAAGTGAATCATTATTCATGTTTATTTTGATTTGTTTATGTAGCATTGAAGTTAAAACTATTTAATGTTTAATTTTAAGCTATTTCCATTAATGAAAATTATTAAAATAATAGTAATCATCATCATTAATAAAAAAACAATATTTTTGTTCAATATTTAAAGAAAATAAAAATCGATGTTTACTCAGTGTAAACTGATTGAGTTTCTAAATTAATTAATAACATTTATAGCCTTAAGTTTCATTTTCAAAACCATAATACCCACGTTCAAGAAAAGAAGTGCCTCTCCAGTCTTTAATTTTTTATTTTGTTAATTACTTAATATGCAGAATAAAAAATTGCTTGACAAATGTAATGTAATTGAATATAAATATAAATAAGAAATTCAATATAATTGAAATGGAATCAGATAACTGACAGATGAACGCATTTAGGCACATTAACTGTAGTAGCAAACATTAAGGTGGTATGTAAGTTAAAATTTTCATGAATGATTGTTATTAATTTTAAGATATGTTTTTTTAATTATTAAAACACACTAACTGACAACCCTAAATAACACATGTAGTATTTACCGCAAAGTGACTTCTCTGTCAAAATAGGTATGTCGCATCCATCATGGAGACGTATATACTGTACAAGCAGTTTGCCAAACCTCCAGATGTCAGTCATCCTAAACAGGAAACTGTGGACTTTTGGATGGAGTTAATGGTGCAGGCATGCAAACCTACCGTTTCCACTGCACGCTGCCCGGTAAGACTGATTCTTTTCTGACCTTTCTCCTCAGTACAGCCTTACCCTACTAGAAAAAAACTATTTTAGCAACTATTAAAGGAAAAGCCAAAAAGTGGAGAAATAAACCAAGCCCAAAATACATCATTTTTTTTTTTAGGTTCTGATCCTGGAGCCTACTAAAGTCTTCCAACCTAGTATAATAAGCATAAGTGAGGAAGATGACAGCTGTACGGTGCAGTTGAGACACGTCACTCCACTGGAGGTAAACACCCTTGATGCTTTTTGCACACGGCTTTCAGGACTAATTGTGTAGGCTGCAGTGTGTTGTCACACAATGGAGTTTCCATGTTATTAAATAATGTATGTGATAGATGGATAGATAGGCATCATTTAACAAGACGGAGGGCAGTATGAGTGACCTGAAGCCTCATGCTGTAAAATTCAAGTACATGTCTGTGGGAGTGTAATGTGCTATATTTGGTTTTCCCAGAAAGGTCTTCATGAGTGGACTTTCCCAGCATCTGCGATTCGTGGAGTAAGGTACTGTGTGATTATGGGAACACAACCATTTCGACATTGCTAAGCTTGCAGCAGTTTATAGTCCCACTAGGGCTGCTCTGTTTTGGGCCACAGCTCAGCGATTTTGTCTGAATAGGTCTTCTTTTTACTTCTTCACTTGTTGCTTGGCCTAGTTGACACCTGTTATCATCTTTCCAGCTTTTAAGCTACTGTATAGGTCAGTGTCTCTTCCTGTTCATTTAGAGCTAATGTTGCAAAACAAATTACACTAGATTTTAATATTTAAGGACAGATTGACCCCTTGAATAAAAAGTCTTCTAGAGGGATTTGTATTCCTGGTAGACTTAGTATTTCTAATTTATTTATGTTTTTTTTATTATAATATTTGTGTTTAAAAAAAAAAGTATTAAATGACTATGTCTTATGTGATATGTACCGTGTAACCACGTGCACCAAAAACATAATTTTACTTACAAATTTAAAAACAGCTTACAGATCTTCAGAGTTTTATGACTACAAACTGAATTGCTCTATTTGGATCAGTTTCAAAAAGTGTAAAAGGCTTATCTTTGATGTTACATTTTTTGGCTTGTGATTGAGAATCCCTGTTATTCCGCTCTTGCAGCATCTCCAAGTTTGACGAGCGGAGCTGCTTCTTGTACGTCCTGTACAATTCCGATGATTTCCAGTTGTACTTTCCCAGCGATCTTCATTGCAAAGGGTGAGCTCCTCCCATTGACACATTGCTTAAACAAGGACAACATGAGGGAAGAGCTCCAATGTCATAATTGTTTTGACAGAGAATGAACTTGTAAAAGATTATGCTCTTTGAATTAGTTTTAAGAATAATCTGATATTTGAATAGTGTTCAGTTCAGAGGTGCTCTAGGCTGTTCACTGAGCCTTCAAAACGCAAGCCATATTACATTCTGTTCTGTTGTATCAGGTTCAGGAAGTCACATTTGACCTCATTTTATGAACTTGTCATTCTTCCAATGAAAATAAGCTCTTGTGAAATGGCTAAATGATTAAGTGTAATTGCATTTGAACATCCTATAGAAATCAATAGAAAATGCCTTAATGAAATATCATGTCACAATGAAAGACATTTTTCCATTGAACGTATTCTCAAACCCTGTCGTCTGTTTGTTGTTTGTCAGGTTCTGTGATTTGGGTGAACTCTCTATTGCATCACTCAGAAAGTCCTGTGGAAGATTCCAGTCTAGTCAGGGGAGGTGAAGGAGATTTAGAGGTGAGAGAAGTCTCCGTGAATATCGTCTCGTTGTTTGTTCAGGCTAGTATCCCTGTTCAGCATTAGTGAAAATGTGTACATGGTTGATTTAAGCAGCTATTTCAATCTTTGCTTGATATACAACCCTTAAAAATGACTTCTCCTGCAGACTCATGGTAGAATTGGGTGATATTATTGAGTTGGATAAACCTGAATTTGACACAGTCTACACTGTATCTGTAACTGCTATAGAAATAATGGTGACTTGACATTTTATTTCCAAATAGTTCCCTTCAATGAGAATCATTCCAAATGAAGTTTTCCATTGAATACTGTAAATATGATACCACTATGTGACAGGAAGTACCATTATGCAACTGTGATGTCTGGCTCTTTTACTATCTTTAGGATTGCAATTGTTGCACATTCAAACCTACTTCCTGCTATCACAAGCATGGGCATACAGTGTTCTTTTGACTTGAATTATTGCTTCATCTTTAATCATTGCTTGCTTAAAATATTTCATAAAACATACATTACTGCTCAGAAGCTTGTGGTTGGTATGATTTTTAAAGAGTTCTTGTACAAGCGCCATGGCTAAATTTGATTGTTGGAAAACAGAAAACTTTCGCTGCATCATGAATGTCTTTCCTGTCACTTCTGATTAATTTAATGCAAGCTTGATTAAAAATAACAGTTTCTTTTAAAAACAATGTTTCAGTACATTTATGAGAGGAATGAGAATGGAGACAAGGTGGTGCTGGGGAAAGGAACCTATGGAGTGGTGTACGCGGGACGGGACCTCAGCAATCAAGTGCGCATCGCAATCAAAGAGATCCCAGAGAAGGACTGCACGTATGAACTTGTTTGCCATTGCTTTAATTTTTCCAGTGGACGTCATACTTTAGAATGTGTTTATCATCAGTTTAGCTGCAAGTTTGTTTAATTTCATGGAGTTCTATTACGAAGAATCAAATAAAAGAACTTTATAATTTGTTACAATGCACATTGAAAATAAACTGTGAACTCAGTAAACTCTTAAAATGTAAAGTTTTGCCAAACAAAATTACTATATGATAATGAATTTTTACAAATAAAATATATTAATGATTTCATATACAGTATTAATATATAAAACAGTGAATATATATATATTAATACTATTAATATACATTGATAGTAGGCCTGCACAATGTTTCGTTTGAGCATCGATATCGCGATGTATGAATCCACGATAGTCACATCGCAGGATGTGCGATGTAGGATGTCTAGTTGATCCGTTATTCATTAACTGTACAGGCCAGCTGCTCCCCGGCCCTTGAAGAATGTGATACGCAGAGAGGGAGAGAGAGAAAGAGAGAGAACAACACGAGCGCTGTCTTGCTCTCTCTCCCTCGTGCATATTAATCAATTGACATGATTTAAATCATTTAAAATGAGAATGTAAATTTGCTCACCCCATATTTGTTTGTAAGAAAAAAATAGATCAGATTTCATATCGCAATATATATCGCAGAAAAATAAAATATCGCAATGTCATTTTTTCCCAATATCGTGCAGCCCTAATTAATAGATTTAATAAAAACGTTGTATTTAATCTTAGAAGTTATAGGTCATTTCTGACCTGTGTTCAGTGTTGATCTGCTTCAGGAGAAATCCAGCGTTTGGATTTCTGACTTCGCTCAAAGGTCACCACAGCCCAGTGATGTTTGTCCGCAGGACTGATAGTTGTTTAAACTGTCCCCACATGGACAGTTAGCAGATGTAAACCCCGCCATGTGATCCAAATCCTGTGCTTAACTGTTCTTAACAAATATGCTCAGAAAACCCTTATGATTGTGGTCAGAACTGCATAGCTTAGATGAACATAATATTTACTTTTCATCTTCCATCTTGGTCTCTCTTTGTTGTTCTGGGTTTTAGCTACTCTCAGCCGCTCCATGAGGAGATTGCCTTACACAAGAGGCTGAAGCACAGGAATATTGTTCAGTATTTGGGATCCGTCAGTGAGGATCGCTTCATCAAGATCTTCATGGAGGAAGTTCCTGGAGGTGTGGCTTGCTTTGCTTATTGTTCTCTGTCATCAACTTTTCCATTTTGTTGACATGGGGAAATGTTGATTTTCGCAAAGTCTGTTGAGAAATCCTTGGTTCTAAGGAAGGATGTGTTTGTGTGTAATGTTCATTTGTGGGATGATTTCCAGCTGTGAACGTAATTGAAATGTGGTGCACTGAATCGCACAAACCAGTTATTTACGGTTCAGTGACGTAACACTCATTGATGTGTTTGGTCCTACGCTTCCTATATGATGACTAAACCTAGAATAACCTGAGTCATGAAAAAAAGTTTTCATTGCTATATATATATATATATGTGTTGTGTGTGTGTGTATATTTTATGTAATGTATTCTTGTGATCAGAAAACTTAATTTTCAGCAGCCATTTTTCAGTCTTCAGTGTCATGTGATCCTTCAGAACTTATTCCAATATGCCCAATTGGTGCTCATGAAACATTTTTTTATTATTATAAGTTAAAAGCAATTGTGCTTAAAAATTTTCTTTGAACCATTATAAATGTTTTTGCTGGCCTTTTTTGATTAGTTCATGTTGAATCATTGTTGATCTTTCAAAGAATAAAAAAATTCTTGCCCTCAATTTTTAGAATTAGAATTTTTTACACAAATAAATGTTTTTATTTTAAGTAATTTAACCTTAGCATAAGCATTGTAATGAATTAACATGAATATTATGTTTTAAAAATGTGTTTTAGATGTTTTAAAAAAAATCACGATCTCTTCTATTATCTATTTATTCTATTCATTATGGTCATTCTTAAATTATTTTACTGATATTTTATAGTTATGTATGTGCATATGGATACACAGTGTATTCATTTGTTTTTTTCTTCCTTCACAGGAAGTTTGTCCTCTCTCTTACGATCAAAGTGGGGACCTCTTAAAGACAATGAGGCAACCATTGTCTTCTATACCAAGCAGATTCTGGAAGGGCTGAAATATCTCCACGATAATCAGATTGTCCATAGAGATATTAAGGTATGAATACATTGCAGTGCCATCGTTACTTCCAGACTATCTGTCATGCAACTTTTTTTTTTCATTACATGCCATTACTTTTCATTTCACCAGGGTGATAATGTTTTGATAAATACATACAGCGGATTGCTCAAGATCTCCGATTTTGGCACTTCTAAGAGACTAGCAGGAATCAATCCATGTACAGAGACGTTCACAGGTCAGTCTTCTAGCACATACTTCTCACATTACATTATGTACTCTTGCATGTTTGCTTTTCAGACTCTTCCTGATTCATTCATCCACAGGCACTCTGCAGTATATGGCTCCAGAGATTATTGACCAAGGGCCTCGTGGCTATGGCAAACCGGCTGATATCTGGTCTTTGGGTTGCACCATCATAGAAATGGCTACAGGGAAGCCACCCTTTCATGAGCTGGGAAGTCCTCAAGCGGCCATGTTTAAGGTGCTGCAGGAATCTGAGTGTTATTTTAAGTTGATGGTTATAAAACAATGTTAAATAAACTGCGAAGTTGATTTACATTCCATTTTCACAATCCCAGTTGACTTCATGCTCATTGAATATTTATTAGAGTCATGGTTAGGCCAGAAAATACTAGAATGCAAGAGCAAGACAGTTTACACTAATGTCTGCTTTAGTGCCATGTGGACTGGTGCTGCAAAACTGCTGATGTTATAAATTGCTTTCTGGTATGTTTTTGTTGGTAAAGTGTTCGTGTTAGCATGCTTGCTTATGTTTCAGGCCTAAATGTGAATATCTGTTTCAAAGAATGCCAGAATCAGGTTTACTGATGAATTGTCCTCCCGCAGGTGGGCATGTTTAAGATCCACCCCACAGTGCCGGAGTGCATGTCAGAGGAAGCTAAAGGCTTCATCATTTACTGCTTTGAACCCAGCCCAGACAAAAGAGCCACAGCTTCAGAGCTCCTTAAGAACAGCTTTCTGAAGGGCATTCCCAGGAAGAGGGCAAAGCCTCAGTCTGACAACACTCTGAAAGAACCTGCAGGTGAGCTTGTAGAACCACATCCAGAAATCCTTAAGAACTCTTACCATTTAAAACCAACAGCTTTAATTTGGTGTTACTTCAGCTTTGGCCACTTTTGGCTTTTTGTTTTTTATAAAAAAAAAAAAACTTTTAAAATGCTTTTTACACTCACTTATTTATTCCACTGGTCCAGCAATGCATATAAATATTACAGGAGAAATGTATTTTTATTTAATAATTAATTAATTTATTCATTTACTTACATAGTTTTATTAATTATTTTTTATTACTTATTTTTATAATAATAAGTAAGAAGTTGCTTAATTATTTTATCATTACATGATTTCATTAAAAAAAAAATATATATATATATAAATATATATATATATATATATATATATATATATATATATATATATATATTTTGTATATATTTTCAGTTATTTGTATTTATTTAATTCATTTATAATTAAATATTGTGATTTTTTTTTTTTTTTATTTTTCAATTTAATTATTTGTATATTTTTGTCCACAACTGATCATCAATATAAGGCATTTTTATATGGATATTTGCAGATTTTTATATGATCTTAATATAGCAACAACAACAAAAAAAAATCTTTATTAAAATCTCAATAATAACCCCAGGACATGAAAATGCTGACCTGAAAGAAACACCCACTTCTGAATAATGAGTTGTACATTCAAGTAATTGGACATTTAATTAGTTATTAGAAATATGATATTTGATTTTGACTTTATTTTGGGATCCTGTTGTAGGAGACTTTCAGAGGAGCATGTCTGTACCCATTATATTGTGTGTGGAGAACACCGATGGTGAACAAAATGAATTGTTCTCATCTTTTGATCTGAGAAGGACCACCCCTGCCTTCAAAGGAAAGGACATGGCTGAAAGTCCACCCAGCTCCAGTGGCTTTTTGGCGTGAGACAATGCATCAGATCCCAAATGATTGGAATTATGTATTGTAAAACATACACCTGAAATCTTTTATTTGCCTTCATGGTGTATGTATTTTCTGTTGACAGAGTGCCAGATGACCCTCAAGCAGACATGACCACAAGCCCATCAGGTACTGGAGAGAATCTAGGTCTGTTCATGCTGAGAAAGGACAGCGAACGGAGGGATACGCTCCATAGGATCCTTACGGAGTACATCAGTCTTGTAGTGCAGAACATTCAGGAAACGCTGCCACAGGTACATTCTCACACTATAGTGTGTCACCTGAGATGTCTGTTGTGAAATGCTGTCACACCACCAGTGCCCTTTCTTAAATTCTTCAATGATTCTGAATTAAGGTGTGTGTGAAGATTTGCTTTTGATTCCATCTTGCAGGCAAAGGAGCCGTACATCAGCTCAGATGATATTAGCAAGCTGATTATCTGTCTCCGGGAGAACATCCGCTCTCCAGACAGAAGGCACCTGACTAACAGCCTCCTGACTCTGCGCTCCAGCCTGCTGAACTCCTCTGTGCCTCTCAGCAGCCTGCAGGCGGTGCTCTTTAGCTTCCAGGATGCAGTATGTGATTTGGTTTCACTTTGCATTCATTTCAGTCAAGCCTAAATCAAACTAAAACTAAGGGCTAATTAGCAACATTTGGAATGATTAAAAAGGCTATAATTATTATTATTATTATTATTATTATTATTATTATTATTATTATTATTATTATTATTATTATTACACATACTGAGGGTAAGGGGTTTAGGGGTAAAATTTTTTGTTTGTTTGTTTTTTAGTAATTAAAGTAATAATGTATTTTCTGCATTTTACTTCTTTTTATACATTTATAATTTCGTTTAAATTTTTTTTTTAAATAAAGTATACGTATATTTGTGCATTTATTTAGTCATGAATCATATTTCAAAATATTGAATGTATACGTGACTCTTGTGTTTGTAGGTCAAAAAGGTCCTGAGGAGACGGCAAATAAAACCTCACTGGATGTTTGCTTTGGACAACTTGCTGAGGCAGGCTGTACAAGATGCTATCACGGTTCTGCTCCCAGGTGCATAAAGGACAACGTTACAATTTAAACCGTGATCCCATATGCTTTTATTGCTTCACTGAATCTTCTGTTACTTGCATATCTTCATTGCCATCTTTAAAAATCCCTTTTCAGAGCTCAAGCTTCAGCTACAGTCGTCGTTTGAAAACGAGGAGAGTTCTCCAGAAACCGAGCAGCCCAATGAGGCAGATCCTCAATCAGCCGTCACCCCCATCACAAAGAACAAAGAGGAAGTGGGAATCAGTCAGAATTCTGAAGAGGGTCACACCAAATGCAACAGTCTGTCCAGTGAGCTCATCTCCAGCCATTCTTCACTTGCAAAAGAGTTATCAGAGCTTCGACTCGAGTCCAGGAGGTATTGAAAACCTTTCCTCTCTCTGTTGTGTTCAAACCTTTTGAAGTGTTTAATGCATAGAAAACTTACATAATGGACACTACCATTCAACATTTTTGGTCAGTATTTTATTTTATTTGTTTGGTTATATAAAATTATACTTTTATTCATCAAGGATGCAAATTATTCAAAAATGAAATGATTAAATTCATCAAAAATGAAAGACATTTATGATATAAAAAAAAATAAATGCAAAATAAAATAAATGCAATCTTTTTAACTTTCTAATCATCACAGAATTCTGAATGTATTGGGTTTTCACAAAAATATTAAGCAGCTTTTTTGAACATTGATAATAAGCAAACGGAATAAGTAATTAAAATGATTTCTGAATAATTATGTGACACTGTAGACAGGGTTAATAACTGCTGAAATGTGTAGTGTTTTAAAATATATTAAAATTGAAGAGTTATTTTAATTTGTAATAATATTTGCCAACATTACTGTTGTTACTGAATTTTCAATTAAATATATGCAGCCAGCATAAAAGTATATGTATATGCACACACACACACACACACACACACTATATATATATGTGTGTGTGTGTGTGTGTGTGTGTGTGTGTGTGTGTGTGTGTGTGTGTGTGTTTTAAATAGCCACAAGAGGACGATGAATAAAAACCACACTAATTTCATGTGGTTGGGAATTGTTCGCATTGTGTTCCAGGTTGCTAATTCAGCTGAATGAAAAGGAAAAAGAATTCCAGGAGCTTCTCATGAACACACTTAAGACCAAACAAAGCCACATCACCGCCCTGGAGGTCCGAGCTGCATCTACAGCTACAGGTTGCTCATGTTTTTTTAACTTCCCTAACTTCTGAAATGAGCTCTGTATTTACCACTGAACAATTGTTTGCAAACTTCTTCCTCCATACGAGAGAAAGTTCTCGCCCGAGGGAGTCAAAGGGTGTGGCCATGGAGCGATATGTTTCACATTTATTCACATCCACTCCACATGCCACTGCTTGTCTTTAGATCTGGGAGGAGTTTTTGAGACTCATGAAGAACACACCCTTTAATCACTTAGAACTGTTACCCAATTTCAACCAACCCAAGTTTATGCCTTAACCCTCGGGACTTGCGTTTTCACTACAACGTATAGATATATTCCCTGTTCTGGAAGTGTTTTAGAAATAAAACTTTTTGTAATGAGTAGTAATAGCATATGACCGTGACATTGCTGTAAATGTGCTAATTATGCATCTATAGTAACAGTTTATGATGTTTATTGTTTCCCACAGATAGTAAACCTTCACCCCACAATGCTCACAATGCTGCTATGGTGCGCTGGTTAAAAGATGTTCCAGTGGATAAGAAAACCATAGAAATGGTAAGTGTAAATATGGAGAAAATAAATTAGTTTTGACCACAAGCTTTGATTTGCTTATTCATATTTATAGACTTCTTGTAGTGAAAGTCAGCTTCAAAATCTAAAATGTTGAAGTGGATGGTGATTGCCTGTTCTTTGATTTCTTTCAGCTTGTTTTTCATGAGTTCACATTGGATAGTCTCCTCCATCTCGCTTGCAGAGATGATCTGCAATACTGTGGCATCAAGTAAGTCCTTCAGTCGATCCCTACCGAACAGGAAGAATATGCCAAGGTGTAGGAGAGACATTATAAATAAAGTTAACATGCACTATTTAATTATCAAAAACACAGTAAAAAAATGTTTTAAAAATATTGTTACAATTTAAAATAACGTTTCTATTGTAATATGTTTTAAATTAAATTTATTTTTAGCAAAAGTGTAAGGGAAAACAATTCTGACCAAAGAATGCTGTTGTAAAAGGTGAAGTAAATCTGTGTTTATGCATTTTTCACTCAGAGGCGGGATACTGTGTCGTTTGTGGGCTGCCATCTCCAAGCAGAGGGAGTCTCTTCTCAGTCCAGTCAAAGAGGACAGGGAACATACCATTCTCTAAGCTAACAGACATGAATGACTCTCTCTTGACCAGTTTTTAGATTCTATGAGCTCAGTGAGTTTGCTGTTAATAGAGTCTGTGCCTTTTTTGGCACTATTATTTTATGCATATGCTTGACACACACACACACACACACACACACTTCATTGTCACATGATCCTTCAGAAATCATTCTAATATGCGGATTTGATGCTGAAGTGACATTTATTATAATTATCAATGCTGAAAATTCAAAAAGTTTTGATGCTTACGATTTTTGTGGAAAAATTATTAGAGTAAAAAATTTATTTGAAATAGAAATATTTTGTAACATTCTAAAATGTCTTAAAAAAAAAACGTAATAACCCCAAAGATTTGAATGAACATTCAGTATCTCAGATGTAACCTGTTAGAAAGAGATTCAATATGTTTTTTATGAATATAAAGTTAATGTGTGAAGTATTTATGCTAACATCATCTGAAAATGATGTGTTATCGTGCAGGGCATTGAGTTGTATACTGTACATATGTTAGGGTACAAAAACACTGTATTTGTATTTATGAATTGTGCATTCTTACTTAATACTAAATATTAATTACTTTATAGATGAAAGCCATACTGACAGTAAAACTAGAAAAAAGTAAACTACATTTAAAACTAAAACTGCAATTTACTAATTTATTTTTGAAATAAAGCTTTTAATTGTAATGTACAAGTGAAAGGAAACTGTTACATTTTTCTTGTTCATTTTAAATGGTCCTATGCTATAACAAATTCATTATTCCAAGTAATGCTTTGTTCGATTCATGTGAGATAATACAAGTTAAAAGAAAAGAATTAGTAAATGTTGTTTAAAATGGTTTTAAACGGAGTATAGTATGTTGCACCAGACAAAACATGTCAGCTTTCCACAAATGTTTTTGATGTCAGCTATTGTATTTTTTAAGCCTGAGGAAAAATAGTAATGATCTTAGCATATAAGAAAATACAGTATGCAAACCCAGCCACACAGCTGGTAACTGATAACTCCTGCTAAACACACGAGTCCCAGTATTCACTTTCTTGATGCATTTTTAATAAGCCAGATTTTGATAAGCTTTCTATGTCGACAAGCTTGCTTGCATCCACCTTAAACATCCGGACCAATGTGTGATTTCTCTTCTCAGCGTATGTTGTTTTAATTGTATATGTAGAAGCTACTGCAGAGGTGCAGTATTTGAATGCATATAAAACATGTTCTATATTTTCCAATGAAAATTCTCACTGATGTTATTCACATTCCTCAGAGAGCTATGAAACACATTCAGTCCTTAACTGGCAATACAAAGCGTGAGTGTTGAGTGTGTTTGGAAGATGGGCGTTTCACAGTCCTGTTTGGAAGAAGTGATGCCATGCACTGAAGCTGATCTGAGAGTTCCAGCCAACTTCCTTATGTTTCTGAGCTGTTGATGTTGCCATGGCAACAGCCATTACATCATCCTCTGACCTCTGCCTTCAGGTTGAGGATCCATTTGCCACAGGAAAATTTTTGTTTGTGTGGCTGTGATCCATTTTTTTGGTGCAGTCAACCACTTTGATGATCAAGCAAGAACATGAAGGGCTTAATCACCCAATTCATCATAAAGGATATGAGCTAATCAGTGGGATGGGCTTCTCTAGTCAGTCAATCAGCCATACCTTGCATTTTCAGTTACAGACTGGAATAAACTACACAACTTTTAAAATGGCAAATCAGAGCGAAGGTTGTGTAGTCCAGCCTTAACTGGAAATTGTACAGAGTTTGAAATAATTTTGAACCCACTTTAAAACTTTTGTTGTTGTCCGTGATTTTACTTTAAATCCCATTGCAGTTCACAATGGTAGTCCAATGTATTGATTTCTACATCAATTGCTTTTTAATGACTTGGCAAGAGTAATAACTAGCAGAGCATAGCTTGCCCTTGAAACCTGGTTGTAGTCCAGGGCTCTCCATGGCCAGTGGTGCTTTTCAGCAGGTGGAGCAGATGTCACTCTGCTGGATCTTAAGGTTAACTGAACAGGATTTGCTTTTCATAGCCATATATTTCTTCTTCCTTTTCAGTTCTTTTTTTCTGGCTATGTTAATGAGCTCATTCTGTACTTTTTTTTGCTGTCGAGACTTCCTTATCTGTCTCCTTGTGAAGCATGGTGGTGCATGTGATTAATTAAATTCAATACTGTACAGGGATTATGGTTTTCATACCAACTTCATTCTGTTAGCAGGAGGTTGTTTTTTTAGTCAATTAGATTTTCTACCATCAAATAAAGCTTTCTCATATCTGCACTACGGCCTCAAGTTTCCTGAGACTGCCCTGTGGTCCCCATTACATGGAGAGATGACATTGACATTTGAACTTATGATAACCGTTAGATGCTCATAAAACATGAAACTATGCAATGAATTCTGGAAAGGGAAAAAAAAGGGTCCAGGGAGATTTTTTACAGAGGGAGAGAAGAGAGTTACAGGTGTAACAAGGTGTTGTACAATCATTTATACGTTTAATACAGAATCCAAATTTATTAGAATAGATTTATACTATTTTAGAAGAGTTTCCAGTGGAATGAACATCTGCCAAATGCTTGTTGGTGGAGAAAACTGTCTCAATCTGCAAAACTGACCACAGTGGTTTGATAATAATTTAAATTGGGTGATTTGATAAAGCAAGTGCAGATTTTGAAGTTACTCTTGGTGCTCCATCTGTCCAAGTTTTATGATCATGACACCATCATTTTAGCATTGGTGTCTGTAATTAATTTTTACAGACACCAATGCTAAAATGAGTTGCAGCTCTTTGATGAATGTTGGCTCTGTGAAGGTTTATGTTGGTTGGTTCTTGTGGAAATAGAAACTTCAAAGTGAATGTTAAGTTTTGCTCTCACTTTTGCTGCAGTATTTTTGTGTTGCTTGTCAGTCCCATCATTCACCTTCAGGGTTTTAAAAGCAATCCTTCTTCGCTCATGAAGTTGTGTCATGCTTTGTGTACGAAGTCATAATCGTAAAGACTAAACACTGAATCAGTGTAAGGCGACAGACGCTCCTGCTGAACGAGCTCCCATGATTTGCATTTCCCTTTTTGGATGTCTGACAGTCACTCATTTCATACACTGCTTGTAATAACCTCTGCTGAACATAACTTATACTACACTGATATACAACCTAAAGAATATAGATAAGGAAAAAAAAAGAAAAGATAATCACCACCCTTACAATATGACAGATCATATAGGCCACATTCTTAAAAATAAAGGTTCTTTTGGCATTTGGTTCCGTGAATAACCTTTAACATCCAAAGAACTTTTCCACCACACAAAAGTGTCTACTGATTATTACAATTTTATTTAATAAAAGCTGTTCAGTGTTGTTAAGGAACCCAAAAATGGTTCTACAGCATCACTGCAAAATTCTTAGTTTGGAACTTTTTGAATTTTTTTTTTTAAGTTCACATCCCCATCAGATCCAGAGAAGTTTCGATGTGTTTGCAGCTCAAGAATTTTAAATAAGTACCATCATTATAGTACAGTCTTAGCTTGGCTAATTTAACTGCACCTATAGTGGATGCAACATGCTCACTGCAAAACGGCTTCTCTTAAGTCAGATACAATTATATTCTATTTTAAATACGCTGTCATTCAAAACACCAATAGGCTACATTTCAACAGCTATTAAACTCTTCCAGTAGGGTCAAAGTGGGTCATTCACCCACTCAAGTCTTTATCTTCCCGGTAAGTACAATGTTTGTCATGGTAATGAAAGGGTCTTTGGGCGGATCTTTGGATGGTGGAGTGGAGGGGATGGAGGCCACATGAAGGTGTAGAAGGGCAAAAAGGGGAGCTGTAGTTTCTGCAGTGTATGGTTCAATTCATGGCTTTAGAAAAGGGTCTGGAAGTGAGGTGTGGGGGATTAACATCTTTTGCATTTTTATATTTGTGTGTTCATGGGTGTGCTACCTATGGCTAAAAACTATGTGCAATTTATAACATTTTATTTAATTACATTTGTATTCGTTTTGGCAAATTTAGTTGCTATTGCAAAAAGTTAAAGTTCATGGCTGTGCTACCATATGGATGAGAACAATGTGCAATTATAACAGATCTATTTAGTTTAGTTTAGTTTTTGGCTATTTTAGCTGCTTTTGCAGAAAGTTTAAGCTCAAGAATCGGGTAAAATGAACTCCTATACTGTTTGAAGAAAAAGATGGAAAAAAAATGTCTTTGCAGAAAATTAACAGTATTTTCCCCCCAATTAAGCTTACACATTTTTCTTTCAATTATAAAACATATTAAAACATATTGCATTGCCTTATTTCAAAATACAATACAGGTGCATCTAAAATAAATGTGAATATCATGGAATATGTCTTTATTTTTTATTTTTATTTTATTTAAAAAAGCTAACTTATATTCTAGATTCATTGCACACAAACTGAAATATTTCAAGAGTTTTTTTTTCTTTTCTTTTTTTCTGATGGTTATGACTTGCAGCTTAGGAAAATAAAAAAAATCAGTATCTCAAATAATTAGAATATTCCATTTTGAGCTTGCTTTAGTTTGATAAATTTTGAGTAAATACTGGGTACCTCTTGGACTAGTTTAGAACATGCAACCACAATTATGGGAAAGACTACTGACTTGACAGTTGTCCAAAACACAATCATCAACACGCTCCACAAGGAGGGTAAGCCACAGAAGGTCATTGCTGAAAGGGCTGGCTGTTCACAGAGTGCTGTATCAAAATATATTCATAGAAAGTTTACTGGAAGGAAAAAGTGTGGTAGGAAAGGTGCACAAGCAACAGGGATGACCACAACCTTGGGAAGACTGTCAGGAAAAGCCGATTCAAGAACTTGGGAGAGCTTCACAAGGAGTGGATTGAAGCCAGAGTTAGCGCATAAAGTCACCAAGCTCAGATGTCTTCAGGAAAAGGGCTACAGCAGCTGTCACATTCCGAGAACCAAGCCACTCCTGAACCAGTAAAAAACATCAGAAGCATTTCACCTGGGGTAAGGAGAAAAAGAACTCGACTCTTCCTCAGTGGACCACAGTCCTCTTTTAAGATGAATGTAAATTAGTATTTCATTTGGAAATCATGATCTGTCTGGAAGAATACTAGAGAGGCACAGAATCCAAAGTCCAGTGTGAAGTTTCTGAAGTCAGTGATGATTTGGGGTGCCATGACATCTGCGGGTTTCGCTCCATTGTGTTTAATCAAGTCCAAAGTCATTGCAGCCGTCTACCAGGAGATTTTGGAGCACTTTATGCTTCCATCTGCTTTCAAGCTTTATGGAGATGCTGATTTCATTTTGCAGTAGGACTTTAGCACCTGCCCACAGTACCAAAACCACTTCCAAGTGATATTACTGTGCTTGATTGCCTTCCCTGAACTTGCAACTTTTTTGCAACTCACCTGACCTGAACCTCACAGAAAATCTATGGGCTATTGTGAAATGGAAGATAAGTAACATCTGACAAATAATACAGAGGAGCTGAAGGCCGCTATCAAAGCAACCTGGACTTCAATAACGCCTCAGCAGTGCCACAGGCTGATTGCAGTCATTCGTGCAAAAGGAGCCCCAACCAAGAATTGAGTGCATAATTAAACCTACTTTGGAGATCTTGAACATTTCAGTTTTGTAAAAAATTTTTGGATTGATCTTTTGAAAAAATATTCACATTTTTTGAGATACTGATTTTTAAGGTGATACATTTTTAAAGTCATAACCATCAGAATTAAAACAAAAAACTCTTGAAATATTTTTTTTCCTCATCGTGACATTTCACCCAACAAATTAAAGACTTAAGATTTAACTGTGACCTCATTTTGTGAGGCACGTTTCTAAATATTTACCTTATCATTATACTTAATATAAAAACTCTTCGTCATAATTGTTACCCTGTAATGTTTAAATAAGGTTAATAGAAACAACTTTGTGGTTGTCTTTGCCCATATTTTACAAATAAAATTTCCCAATTTTATTTAAATTTGCAACACACATTCACATTGAGACACTGTTTAATTTTGGTTATCACAACTTCACTTATAATATCTAATGTCATGCAACATTACACCAGAACTGTGGCTGACTGGGGACATCTATTTCAGACAAATGACATAGTATGCTGACTAACTGGTTTCTCGTTCTGCTTCACATTATTATCTCTAATAAACAAAGTAGCCTGATTTATATGACACAATATTGTTTGATTTATGATCCGTCAACCCCATCCTGTTGCTTCCCATTTGAACTATACAAGGCAGGACAGGCATTGGCAGAAATGTTTCAAACATGATCAGATGAGACTGCCCAGGCTTCTTCTCAATGCATCATTCTCTCACTAACACTGTTCTTAAGTTGGCTAATACCACATTCCTCACATAGAAACACTTAAGGTCTATCTTAAGTGAAACACAGACTTAAGGTCTATCTGGGTGCATTCTGGGCATTCCTGTTATTGTGATTTCATTAAGGGGCCACTGATGACCCTGATCACGCTGAGATGCTGACCCTTGGGTTTTGCAGGACAATACACAGGCTGCTTGAGACTTACTCTATTGAACCTGAGCCTCACCAAGCATATAAAACTACTGACGTTTTAAGGCCAGTGTCCAGAATGGGGAGCAATGGAACAAACGTAACTTTTTTTTTTAATTTTCTCTTGACAATGAAAATAGTTGCTTCTCACTCAGTCTAATTTATTAGAGTCTATATTAGAGCTCTATTTTGTCTTGTTTACTCCATGGTTGGATGCCTCTGGGTTCAGCCTCTATTCAGCTATCAAATTCAACAAAGCCATCAGAAAATATTGCCCAGAATGTGTTAAAGTTTGTGTATGCCCACATTAGCATCATGCTTAAACAAGTGCAAGTGAAGAACATGAAATCAGTGAATAGCAGGATTTGTGAATGCATTAGGAGATTTGTGGTTATTTTTTTTTCTTTACATTTACGTTTGAAGCTTTGCAGGATGAGTCAGCCTCAGAATGAGGTCTGTCCACACTGTAATGAGTGGCAATAGTATCATGCGTAGATTTAAAGATGATTATATATGCTTCCCATATAACTAGAACAGGGTTTTATGCCATTTAACATTGAATTGAGAATGCCGTTTAAATTCCAATTCAATTCCTGGAGCCGAATGGAAATATAAACATAATACAAACAAAAAAGTTTTAAAAACTTTGACATTTAGAACTTTATAGGGCCCTATACAGAAAGACAGTTGCAGTGACAGGTGTCTCTTAGGGGGTTTGTGTTAATACAGGCCAGCATCTGCACAAAGGATCCCCACTGGTCTATTCGGGGGACGGGATCTCCCCTCTCAAGCGTGCCATTTGCACACTCTGATTTCATTCCTACATGACACCCCCCTTCCTCCCTTCCCCATAGCGTCCACTTTTATCCTCTCTTGAGCAGATGCCAGCTGTGCTCTTCAGGTTGCAAGGAGCTTTGTAATTCATAAGATTCAGCAAACCATATTTTCCCCCCATTATTATTATTTTGTAGTTCAGGTTATCTTAGGTCATACTGAACTGAACATTTGACAAGTTTGTTTCAGAAACTGATTTCTTCTGAAATATGAAGAATATGAAACATTATGTTTTTGAAATTTCACTATGTTAGCTAATCTACACAATGATATCAACAAAAACACAATGTATTTACACATTTCCTATTGAAACAGGGAGTTTGGATGTGTTTTTGAAAGTGTAAATGACTATTTGCTGATGGAGTTATCAATACTTTTGGTCTGTTGCCTGGATTAGAATGCATAAATATAAAAAGAACATAGGTAAATGTGAATTTTGTCAACATACACCAGCATATAAATGACTTCTATGCTAACACGTGGACTAAAAGGCACAAAACTATGCAGTTTGATCATTTTGGAGAAGCAGGAAGACGGAACCTTCTAATGTAAAACAGGTTGGACAGGTAAAATAGGTGACAGTATTTATTTAAAATATGCCAGCTTTTAAAAATAAAAAAGGACAAAGTACATATTTTGTAAATTTTATATATAATATTTGTAGTTTCTAAACAGTTTAACAAACCATCCTTGGTAATTATGGATTCATTTAATTCTAAATCCACCCCTACGTAAAACGTGGTACATTCCACACTGGAGGCCGAGTTGGGACGGTGTTCAGCTTACACTGAGCCGCATGCCGTCACCTTCAGAGCGGCAGAGGGAGCACACAGAAGCCGCGTACGCTGTGTGCCAGAAAGTTTATTCGGTCTCACCGCTCAATCAGGCAGGGACAAATTTACAGTTTTATGATTGTAATTTAATCACGGGCTTTTCATGCATAAATCCTATCCATAATATTTTGCCAAGACCCTTCAGGTTGATTGTTTTGGGGATTTTTGTGCGCTGATCAGAAACAGGGATCGGTTTCGTCTGCCTGTGGAAATCCGGAGCGATCGAAGAAAGTTTCTCCCTGTCTCACGGAAGGAATGAATACATTTTAAAGCGGAAAATCCGCGTGATTTAACGACAAACATGGAATTCAACCATCCTGACACGCAGCCGGGGATAAATCAGTTGACACCCTCAGAAGCACGTAAGTCGGCGTTCAGGATTTGATTAGTAACATTATATCAATATTTTCCTCCTGATTTATGAAAATAGTTGAATAGGGAAGCCTTTACATTCCATCGACAATATCCGTTCATTATGATAGTATCATAGCAACGATTTGCTGTTATTTAAGGTAAGGTGTGAAATAATAACAATAATAAATAAAATATTCTATATATTCTAGAGTTGTAGGCTATTCATTTATTTTGCATAAAATCTTTATTAATTTATGTAATGTGTTTTTACATTGTAACTTTGTATTTTTATATATGTTAATTAAAAAATGGACAGATAAACACGTATTTACAGTTAGGGTTTTGAGTTTTGTGTACTATGTCAAACTGTCCAGGTTCCTGCAGCATCTTTTTATCAACGGTATGACGTGTTCATGGGGGCATAGGTGACGTGTTACAGTGAATTAACCTTAATCATGAGATATTCACACTGGAATTTCACAATCCGTCCAGGCTGAATGGAAAACGAATGAGATACATGACGTATTCTTAATGTTTCACAGTATTCGCTATTAGTTAATAGTTATCCAGCGATGATCTTCCTACTAGCATATTCCTAAGTCATTATCTGCGGATATCATGGGTTATTGTGGCACTTGATTTCAATGCACCACCCATTTCTCTGACAACACTCTTGCAGTCTATAACGTCAGAATACTAAATGATTAAAGACGAATTTCAGTTGATCCCTATGATTGATTCGTCATCAGACACCTCTGGTCACGTGCAGGTGGTTTCTAATGAATCTGTTGACTACATCATCTTGGCAGTGACACCATAGTGACCCACTAAATAGAAGCATATGATCTTCAAAGTGATCTGGATGATACACTCCCTGGTAACAGCTAGTCTGTGCAGAAAGTCATTGAGTTAGGATACACCCTGCAATTGTGCATTGTCCTGAAAATCATGAATATACAGTAACATGACAATCGATTTATTTCTCAACTGAAATTACAGTCATTTAATGGGTCTGCTGAGAAGACGGTGTGGATCTCTAGGTCTTGGGGTTTGGCTGTTGCTTCTGAATGGGAGGATTTGTTATGTAACATGGAGCCCTCCTGCAGCACCACAAGATGTTGCTTCCTTTTTGTGCTTTCTTCTGGCTTCTTGCTGAAGGGGATCAGTCCTGATCCTGATCATCCTTATAAATGAGCATTGGTCTGTTCTTCAAATCTTGGGGGTGGGGTTGTTAGTTGATGCGTGTACCAAAAGTAATTTAGAAGTAACTTCTAAGACTTCATCATCCATTCGTTTCAGATGTGTCATTTCTTGTCTTAATGTTTAGTCTATGTATGAGTATCGTGACCATGAGTGAGGTAAATATCCTTGAGACTAGGTTGAAACACTTGATGACTATTGTCACTTGCAAAACTTCCTACTTGACCATTTTGACATAAAATGGACTTTCTTTCTTTCTCAGAACCTGAAGATGTGCTTTTGTGTTCAGGTCCTTTACATTGAGGACTTCATTCACTGTCGACTCACTGTTACTCATTAACTTTCTTTTTATCCTTCATAGAAGTGCTTGGTTTGTGCCTTTTGACTGAATAATTGCCTTTCATTGTCCGTTCATTTAATACCAAAGACAAAACAAGACACATTGCACATTTAGGAGCCCATTATTAAATTGTTTGAGAGAAAACACCAAGTAAATTTAAGTTGTCAATGTTGATAGCAAGCCCTGAATGGGAGCTGAGATGTTTTCAGTCTGATCAGGTCTGCTCTGTTGAGTTTTGCCCTGTCAGGACTTTTGAAGAGCACCTTCTAATCTCTCTTTTCTTTAGATCTGCATTCAGGAACGAGTGCTGCTCGTTTCCCCCCTCCTTTCGTTTCACACCCCCAACTACCGGCACTGTTTGGTTATCTTTCTTTATATTCTCTGTTCTCTCTTTGCTAACCTGAATCGTCTGTAGTGTGCTTGAATCATTAAGATTCATTGCATTAAATTAAAAAATACTTCACTGAACCTGTTTAAGTTGGTTTATTTTATATATCGAAAGGTTACAACTGAGTATTGAAATTAATATTTTGCATATATGAAATGTATGAAATAAAAATAGTCAATTTAAATAAATACTTATTTTGAATAAGTGTATAATAATAATAATAATAATAATAATAATAATAATAATAATAAAAAAACATTTCTCTAATATTGTCTGATTAATGAGCCAAGCCCATGTATTGGTCTATTGTTATTCCAGGACAGTTTACTTTAGTGCAAAAAGGACTGGTTTCAGCAATGTTTTAATCACTTGTGAAAGCAATGTTGACTTTTATTCATGATAATCCCAAAGCACCATGGTGTTCAGGTTTCAACAGAACATTAAACATGTTTGTCAAGGTCTGTTAGTTCTTGATGTGGAGAATGTGCCAGTGTTTATTGTGATCAATACATGTTGGTTACTGTTAGTAAATGGATATCCATTTGAAATAGTATATTTGTCCAAATATTTCATTTGGCATATCTGTGATCAAATAGAGGTAATTGAAACTGCTTAAAAGCATTCTGTATAAATAAGTGTTTGTTAATATAATATAAAAAATCTTGCAGTGATGCAAAATTACATTTTCAGTTTTACTTTCAACAAAAGAAAAATCATTAAGGGGGTTGCATTTGGGAGCTTGATCCATAACATTGAATCCATAATATATATATATAATTATGCATTGTCTTAGGTGAAATATTTGGTGTTGCTAGAAAACCGTTTCAATCGTTATGTCCATGTCAGCTCTGTGTAGGCCAAAGAGTTTGTCAGACTGACAGGGGCCAGTTTCTGTTGTGTAACAGTAACAACCCCCAACACACATTCTTATACACACACCCCTCTCTGTCACGCCCGTGAAACAATATCATTCCGTTTCAAACCCTGAACCAAGAGGCTCTTATGTAATGAGCAGATAATTACAGCTTTTTTGGGATGAGAATATTAATGATTTTGTAACAGGAGGAAGAAACCACAACTTTGAAAAATATAGTGCTAGGGTGTTCACACTTGACTTGAAGTTCGGTTCTCTTGGTTTGTTTGGTCCGGACCAAAAAAAAGAAACACTACACTTGGTCCTGGTCTGCTTAGCGTTCACACTGGCTTTTTTGACACTGAATCTAAAGGCATAGTGATATGTTCAAAACCTGACTGGTTGGGTTGAATGATGTATTTTCGTGACAGAACTCCCCGAACACCGCAAAAAAAAAAGGTGTGTTCGGCTTAGTTTGCTGGACTAAGTGCTGTCATTGTTACTTGTAACCTGCGTACAGTATACTTATTATTTAATTTTTTGTCCTCCTGGTTTGTTTAGAAGTATTTGGGCTGTGTTACTTTAATATTTAATTCGGACCGCACCAGAGTTCATTTGAAAGTGGACGGAGTCCTATGTTTTTAGCGATCTCTTGTTTGGTTCGTACCAGGGTTCGGATGGCAGCGTTCACACTTACGCAAATGAACAGCACTAACAGAGCAATTGCACCAGGGTTCGTTTCAATAGAACCAAACGTGACAAGTGTGAACACACCCTAAGATAACATGCCATCCCATTAGGTAATTGGCTCATTATTTAGTTCCTTTATAGTGTTGGGAATTTTTACCTTGGCTTCATGCAGATGTTATTAAATGAGTGCTGGCAGCCTACAGGGGAATGTGTTTAGTTGGCATAACAATCAGTTGATAAAAAAAAAAAAAAATCCCAACCACAAGCTTTTAATCCTGACAAACATACACGTATGAACCAGTGACTGAAGCACATTCAGCCTGAGGAATAGATGCGCTTCTTTACTGCATCAAATCTGGCCTAGAAAATGTGTCTCTGGAGTAATTAATCCTCTTGGAAGATTTGAATATTGTCAGACCCATAAAATGGCAAGGAAATTTTTTCAAGGCCACACACTGTACTCCAGATTCTTTCTTAATATATATTTTGTTCTCTGCATTCATAATAGGAAGGCTTGACTCTTGATAATCCAATTTGCATGACCTCAGAAATATTGCACACTACATATGGTTTAATGTGTTCATCCATTTTGCTTTTTACAGCGCATACAAAAGTTTGCACTGAATAAAGGATGTGGTAAATCCTCTGTGTAACTGTGGTAATATTTTGCCACTACATAACAAATATGCTGCAGTTTCCAGTTGTTGGGAAAAGGGAGAGTTCACCTAAAAATAAGCATATACCGACCTTCATGTCATTCCAAACCTATGGAGATGCTTGGGGGACATGGTGATGAAAAGACAAAAAAAAAAGGAAAAATGGAGGAGAATTGATTTAAATGCTTGTAAAACCTGTTTTCACTTGCAAAGGTATTGCATTCCGAGAGTAACTTTGCATTGGCTCATAAAACTTTTTTTTCCCTTTAAGGACCTTTGTGACATTCTGTCACAAGATATTTGTGAATTGAATGAGAATTGATTTGTCCATAATGTAAGTCACTGGGGTCAAAAACAGTATTCCACCATATTAATTTTATTGTGTAATTCTATTCACAAAAAAGTTAAGTTTGGAACAACAGGAGTATGCGAGTTTAATTTCTCGGTGAAAAAATTAATCATTAATCATTATTCACTTGAAATGCTTAATATCCACCCTATTTATCCCTATGCTTTCATGAGAAAATCATTATTTGAATTCATCAGACGATTAATTAGATTATTATCAGAAGATCAAAAGTGAAAAAATTTTTTTTGGAGTGAGCTATACCTAATACTGAAGATATGTGAGCTATACCTAAGACTGCAGATATGTCATTTTGATGTTGGTCTTGTAATATGGACAGACATCGAGCGATCTGAATACAGAGACAACATTCATATTTGTCATTTACAGCAGGCGCTGTGTTTTCTGTTGTGGCCACTGTGCTAGGAATGTTAAACATTCCTCACTGAATGTGTGTCTTCTGTTCAGCTGAGGAGCGAGAGAGTAATGAAGGAAGAGGGAGCAGACGGGCAAGGAATGGTGTGACAGGATTCCAGAGCTCATGCCTGCATACAGACGGAATCTCATCAGGTCTCCTTTCCTGTGTAGCACACAGATGGTGTAAATCACAGTCCTCCGACATGAAGCGCTTGCAGGACAGTGTGTTCCCATCTCCCCTAACATTACGGAAATTGCATAGAGTAGCTTCAAGGGGGTAAAAATGTTGTTACTGATTATGCAAGGAATTAGGAAATGGGAGGATGTGAGAGACTGGGAATGACTGGAACAATAAAAATATGTGTTTTAAAATCGGTCTCAGATGAAAATGCTATTTTAAAAAATCCTAAACTGGTTAGCAGGCCTTATGTGAAGCTGGTTTCCCAGCCTGGCCAAAATAAAAATGCCAGAAACGCCTTTTGTCAGAAATATGAAAAGTCGAAAATGAAACGGATGCAGAATTGTTCACTAAGATCAGTGACATGCATTTCATTTCAAATGCTCATTTCATGCTGACTTTAAAGTCACTCTGACGAATCTTTAAGTTCCTTTTAAAAACCTAAGCCACATTCTTTGTCATCACATAGGTTTTGTAAAGTTCAAAGCTCAAATCACAAGGAATCCTTGGAATTCAGTGAGGTCATTTCCTGTGTGTCACTCTTACTCAACTGTGTGGGAATCTCATGTTTTGATGTCTGAATGTGTCCTACATTTAGTCAATAACAGCTGCCCGTACTGCACTTTGAGCCCGGTTGTTTGTTGTCACAGGCTGGATTTACAGTCCGTTTCTTCTGAGAGGACTGGACATGTGAAGATCATAGAAGTATGATTTTTACATTGTAATTTATTCAGGGATACACATTTTAAGTTTTGGCCATCAATTTAGCAGCACACTGCATACATTAGCTAGATAGAGATGCTAGTAGTAAATTTACCAATCGATTCAAACCATATGACCATTTTGTTGGCCAAACCAAAATAGCATGTAGCGGTTGAATTTCGACTATTTAATAATTTTATCACATTTCTAAATGTTTGTCTGAGGCCTCTTGTTTTTAATTT
Source organism: Carassius auratus (assembly GCF_003368295.1). Classification (NCBI taxonomy): domain Eukaryota; kingdom Metazoa; phylum Chordata; class Actinopteri; order Cypriniformes; family Cyprinidae; genus Carassius; species Carassius auratus. The sequence goes on from NC_039283.1 coordinate 23,320,392, forward strand.
CCAACATGATAGTTTAGCTCTCAGTTTGCAGATCTTTCTCTTGGCTCTGGTTTCATCCTGCTCATGTTTACAGTAGCCTACATGTAAGCTCTTCAGTGCTGAGGTTAGTGCGTATGTGGATCCCATAATTGGTTGGGTTGTTGGGTGGAGCTGGAAAACCAAACCCTGATTTTAGCAGAATCTCTGTTTTGAATTGATGTTTAGCTGGTTTCAAATTAACTGGTTGAATGTTTCTGACCTTTTTCCCCACTGAAATTATTGCTGGTTCTCCAGGTGGACCTCAACCGAAGCACTACTCTAAGTTTGAAGGGGCTGGTTTGGGGTCAGTGAATTTTTTTGCTGTTTAAAGAAATGAATTCTTTAAGTATTCAGCAACGATGCATTGAATTAATTAAATGATAGTGTATGAGGATATATTATGAGAGCTTTGCATTGAAATTGGTTTATCTCTGCACTAGTCACCAAGGATGACCGCTTGCATCATGACGGAGCAGGAAATATCGCTGCATGTCAGCCATATCCTTCATCCGTTTCAAGTCTGGTCACTTCCTCCGAGGATCGTACTTTTGAGGAAAACATGTTTTAGCCTTGTGGTTACAGACCCAAGAGAGCTGCTGGGTTCAGGCCACATGCAGCCATCATATTTCTTTGTGTCTGTGGTTTGAAGAGGGATACTGCTATTTAGCAATGAAAGTGGTATCTGAATGGTAAATATCATTGTCATTGCACAACAGTTCTCAATTGTTCACGGTTGTCAAGCAACATCAACTTCTCACATTGATATAGAATTACTTTAGTTCAACAAATGTGCAAATATTGGCTATTTTTCAGTGGCTTCAATCAGAATCCTCACTCCGAACTATTTTTCAACTGTTTTGTTTTTAACTCAAATATAACATCAGTTTTTTTCACTGATGCCAGACTTTTGCATCTTTGCTTTTGGTTTGCACCCCAAATTCCAATTTAAGAAATTAAAATCAAGATGAGAAACTTTTCTTGTGTAATGTATTTGATTCACTTGATTGTCCAAAAGCAGACATTTCCACGTGGTTATTCATTATTTATTATATAAAATACTTAAATCTATTTTTTTCTGTTTGGTGGCATTATTTAGCATTTCTGTTATATTACAGGGAAATTATATGTACACACAATTTGCATGCATGTATATATGTAAATATATGTGTATGTATGTAAATGAGTAAACATACATAACATTTTTATTTAATTTAAAGAATATAAACATGCATGTTCACACACACACACATTTAGTATCAAATGATGTGATATTTCATATATTTAAAAAGCATGTATATATGTTATTTCCCTATAACATGACCAAAACACGTGAAGCTGAAAAACTAAATGTAATCCTGAGCTACTGCTAACTTTTCCTCTTTCAGACACTCCCTCACACACAAACTCACAGAGAAACAAATTTGAGTTTCAGATACTTTCGAGAAAATCCTAAGTGCGTTCATTGAGCAAGCAGCGACCCAGCCGTTCACTGGTACAGTGCACTGGATCGCACCTCAAGCATGAATCTGAGGGGCTTAGGTAAATTTGTTTTGACACATCACATTTTAGCAAATCCAGACAGTCAGAACTTTGGAGCACCATTACAGTTCAGTCTTGTTCTCTATCTCTTTGGCTTTGTCCCAGCAGCTGGTGTTTACTCTGGGCTTCCAGTGAGTCTGCTCCTCTCCCTCACACTTCCCCCAGAAGAGGCGCCCTGCCTGCTTACATCATCCATCCGGGGTGAGGGGCGAGGGGCCGGGGGGTTGAGGATGAGGTAATTCATTATGCAGATCCTTTCTCAGTCGGCCACCCAATTCTTCTGTACACCCCCGCAACCCCCCTCCACTCACTTCTTCCGATCGCTGCTTGCTTCCACTTCCAGCTCCCTGTTTGTCTCATTTCCATATTTGAAAAAGAGCATTGCTCAAGCTCTATACCCTCCAGGATCAATGCGCCCTTTTTGGCAAGTCTGCTCTGCGCTCTTCATTTAACCGGTTTTCTGTGGTTTTAGGGCAAGTTAATGGCATGTCCTTGAAAAAGAGTGACAGAGGTACTTTAAGTTAGAAATTCTAGTTTGTTTTTATTCATTTATTTTATTTTTTTCTAGATAGAGACTATTTTATACTAAATTGAATATTATGTGTATATATATATATATATATATATATATATATATATATATATATATATTTTATATATTTTTTTTTTATTTATTAGATTTTAATGTCAGTATGCTGTTGAAAATGGAAGATTTTGTCATGAAATGAAAATATGTTTGCCTGTTTCGTAGCGAAACTGTAAACTACAAAAAAAGGTGCATTTTGCTGTATGCACTATTTTACATATTCATTATATATAAACTGTTGTCTTCATTATTTAATGAATGCTTGAATAAATCTGTCATGAAAACCGCCATTGTTTAAAAGTTCATTTCAACAATGAAATGTAGTAGAAACATAATTATATATCATTAAAAAGTTGATATAAAAACTGCTTTATGCAATGTAAACCTTTTTATACAATTCAGATATGTTTGATTTAATTGTCTTTATTATCAGTTCGTGTCTGGTGGTAATGGTATTTTTAGCTCAGCATGAATAATGCAGTGCACGGTTGCATTTACTTGGTTTGTCCCATGACAGCGTGCAATGCCAGTGTCGAGATGAAAAGGGATTCGGAGGGGGGAAGGGGGGTCTGAACGAGTCGATTATTGCCTTAAGCACACCTGAAGGCTAAAGCAGACCTTAAACTGAAATCTTCAAATATTAGTCTCTAAAACTCTCAAACCCCATTAATTCATTGCCATACCGTCCAATCTCATTCTCCCGGGGACAAAACAGGCCACCCCTAATGTTTTCTTTTTTTTTTTTTTTGTCAGAATAACTCTTCTGCCTCACAGAAGCTGAATAGACATGTTGAGGTGGAGAAAACACAGCTGTCCCTCTGAGTGAAATCTGGATTTTTCATATTTACTAGACAAGCTTATTTCTACTCTATAAAGTGTAGTATATGTATAGGGCTAGATGATATTGAAAATCCATGATATATTTGTATGCTTTTATTTTGTATAATAACAACAAAAATTTTAACATAGATGTCTCTGATTTTAACCTCAGTTGGTAAGTCAATCAAATCAACGTCCGTTTCATTGTATTGATTCAAACCTTTGATTCAGTGATTCATTAGTTTTGTTTACTTGAAAGTAGCTAGGGCATATTCTTCATGTGCTAACATGTCTTAGTCATAAACTACAGTAGTTATGCACTTCTACATTTGCTATGTTTTGTTATATTGGTGCATAATATGCATAAAAATGATGGCGATTCATCCTTCTGTTTGTTTAGCAGAGTGGACAATTTGCCTTTAATCATTTCTATATTTTTACTGTGCTTCAGTTTTTGCTTCAAACTTTACATTTAATTGAGACCAAAAATTATTAATTAAAAAAAAATGACTAATATGTATTTAATGTCATCAAAAAGGCTGAAAAATATTGAGTATTCTTTTTTTGTAAACTATATTACCTCAACATACTCTGACATCTGACTGTCTTCCTGTGTGTGTTTATGCATAGACGCTTTACTGAGCCTGTAATGTTGGCCAACATCAAATCGGACTCTAACCCAGGTCACACTTTTATCAGTGGAAATCAGGTGATCTGTTGAACTTCCTCCCTTTGTTTTGACTGTCTCGACATGACATCATGGCTTTAAGATCTCAGACATGCAGAACTCGTTTTCTTGGATGAAATTTTTTGATTTAGAGTTTTATTGTTCAAGTATCCAGGTAAGCAAAATGCTTGTCAGTGGGGGTGCGAATCTTTGGCTCCTCGCCATTGACTTCAGGTGGTTTTCAATTCAGGAAGTCGTGATCTATTGCCGGTTAAGACACCTTGCTCGACAAATTGCCAGATTCTGTGTTCAGATTCAAGTATATTATTCTGTATAAATGAACCACCATTAGAAATAAAATGACCTTAAATCGGAGGCAATTCTGCTTTTGTGTGTGTAGTTTAATGCAGATTTGCACGACAGTGATCAGCTTTGAGAGAGTAATTCATTAAGTCCCATCATTGTGGTTAATATATTGTGATTGTATTTAAAAAATATATATATATATTATTAATAATGCAGAATGTTGGTTGCACCTTTTTTTTTTTTTTTATGTACCCCTTAAACACTATTTTTACAGTGATGCACACTGCATGGCACCTAGTATTAATGATTCATTCAATATTAAAAAAATAAATAAATAATGCGACTCCGGGGCATGAAGATGGCACTTTTGTCATTTGTGTGTTCATCTAATGTCTATGCGTTGGGAGACATTGGAATGTTTTCCACTTGCAGAAATAAAATCATATGGATTAGTCTGGAGTGTCTGATCATCAGTAAGAAAGTGTTTCTCCTATCCACTAAATCGATGTTCTCGAGGGAAGTGGAAGGTGGCAAGATCACCATTATTTTCTTGTGTCTACAGAGCAATCCTTCAAACTTCCAACAATCAATTGTTTGGAGGGCAGTCTTTAGGCATGACCCTTACTCATTTAGTCTTTGCTCTACCAAAACATTCTGTTATGGATCATGTGTGCAAATCGAACAAATTAATCTGGATCTAATCTGTGCGGAATGTAACTGTGAATGACCCTTCTGTGTGATCACTCATCTAGTAGACAAAAACACTTGAGTGTTTGCTGTAGCTTTGGAATGAATTTCGAGTGGTCTTCATCTCTCGGTTGACATTGGTCACTTTTTTTTTTCTTAGATCCCCCAGCTGTTCCAGAGGCCGATCCTAGCTCTGAGGAAGTCAACACTCTTTCAAAAACAGAACCAGGCCTTGAAGCCAGCACGCCTACAGAGATGGACACCGCAATGAAGTCAACTACCACGAAACGGCCAGACGCCATTCCAAATTCCCCTGTGACACCCACTCCACGGTCAAGTGGTAGCCCTCAACACAAGAAAGGTGGGTACCCTGAAGACTGTAGTCTCGCTTAGCGAGGTCTGGAATTCATGGCAGCTTTCATTGGCCAAGGCCCGCCCATAAGGTGGTTTGACTGACATGTCACACAACCAGTCACAGTTTGTTTCGTTCATCGTCACGTATTGAGGTGTTGAAATGTCACCACAATAACAGACCGGTGTGTAAAACTCTCAGACATATATTAAAGATTCTATGCTGCGAACTTTAAATATTTCACATACTTTTGAAAATCCAGCGTTTAGTTGATCCTGATAAGTGCTCGTCATCACAGTTGTAAACATGACAGCTTTCTTCTTCCGTGAGGGGACTTGGCGCCGCAGTATCTTTGTTTCCATGTGGAACATTAAAAAACGCGACATACATGTCTCACGGAAATCCTGTATAATTAAGCCAATCCGATGACGACTTCGACACTCCTGAAGTGTTTCCACTTTCGTGTCCCATATGCATCAGACGTTTAGCCCAACAGTCTGTGACGTCTGATGCTGAGACTATGAAGACTGTAGTTCAATATTTGTTTTTTATATTAGTATTTTTTATTATGATTAGGAAATGATTTCTTTTTTCCTCTTAGTTACCCTTTTACCCCAAAACTGAAGAAAAGATTGGAAGTAGGGTTTACATGGTTTCTAGTTGGTTAAGATGAATTTATGGCCTTTTAGTCGATTTATGAGGTTGATCAACAGCACCATGGTGCCCAGATTGGCTTGACAAACCATTCTGGTCAAGCTGGTTTGGGTTGGTGGACCATTTTGAGGTGCTTAAGGTGTTCTTACACAAAACTTGTTAACCTGCGTGATCTCTATAACCCAGAATGGCTTTTTCCAACATAACAATGATGGCGATAAATAATTTAAGTGCTTTAAATTCACTCAACTCAAATTCATTAAAAAAATCTGTCCCTTCCATGAGAAGTATTCAGGAAATCTCCTGAGAAAGAAGCCAGTCATTGAGGATTTACCCCTGACCAAAGTTTTGAAAGCTAACAGAGGCATTTGTGTATTGACCCACAAAGAATTTCCATGGTCATGCCTCTGTAAATGCTCACAGAATTAAGTTATTTCGGCTGTATTACATTAATGTAGAAATGGATCCGTTTAGTGAGGAAAATGTGGGTGCTTATGCTGATTCGTGGAGGCTGGCGACAGGCAGTTCCTAATCGCCTCTGGTCATCAGCTGAGGTGAAGCAATGAAACCTGACTGGGCATCACATTTCACAGTGCTGTGCCAAATGGAGGGATTAAACCCTCCTTTCTGGTTTTGTCACATTCATAGTATAAAGCCTTCACTTGTACGAGCACATGCAGATAAATGTTAATGGGAGGGTTGTTTGGGTTTGAGAAAGTAAGCAGCTTTTTTTGCCTACTTCATTGTCGTCTCTTTATACTACTACTGAGGATGTGGTTGTAGAGCGCTTGGCGGTTGTTAATTTAGTGGGAAATCTGGTTCGACTGTGTCTTCCTAGCTGTTTATACTTTGTTACTGTGCTTCATACTGTGTATGCAGTTGTAATTTATTGTTATGTTGTTATGATGTTTTGATTTGGTTCCTTTTAATGACCCGTTCATACTGATTTGCACAGCATTTGTGAATCACTCAACTGTAAAGAGTTTGGGAGGAAAACCAATGTTTGATGAGGTGTCACGTTGGAATCACTTTAACCATAAAGTAAACAAAATTGACCATAAATTAATGAAGCAGTGTTTAGCTAGACATTTATTGTAATGCAGAAGCGAACACATTACATGCTGGGACTTCTGGGAACAGTTCTGTCTCAAACAAATCAAAATGAATGACTCAAATGACTCATGCATTTTTTCTGTAAACATGAATGCATTTTAAATCCATACTAATCTAGATGCATTAAAATAAAGTTAACTACATTTCTTAATTATTTCAATTCAGTTCAATTTCTTCATTTATTTCAGGTGTCATTACTAATAGTGTTTTGTGGTAATAACAGTCAGTCAATAGCCTAATTAATTTTAGTTTTCTTAATTTACCTTTAATTGACAATGTATATTTTTTGGTATTTTTAGTTCTGCTTTATGTCATCATTCAGTCTCAGATGGTTTTATTATTACTTTGCTTCATCCGACTGGTGGTGCACAATTCAGCTCATCTCAGCTCATCTGTCAAGCTCCTCAACATCTTGTAAAACTGAACGCTGTGTTCCATACAATATTGTCCTGCATTGATCCTATTAGCTATGAGAAAGAACATCAGGAGACCTGAAGGAAGGGAAGAGCTGAAGTTCAGACATTACTCACACTGCTTGCTGTTTCAAAGCTGAATCATGTCTTCTTCTTTTTTTCTCACCTAGCCTGTTGCTGTCCACTTTTATTCTAGTTGTCTGCATGACTTAAATTCACATTGCAAACGTTTGGGAAGGATTTTGAAATACAGCTGGCAGCATGCAAAATAATACATAATTTACAATAACAAAGGAAAGTATTATGCACTGTTCCCTTCCATTTATGATTGGTTTTGAAAGGTTACAAAACCTTCTCACACCCTTTGTATTTAGTAATTTAAGTAATTAAGATAATGAATCAGCGCATAAGTAATTATTATCTTGCTTTATACTTTATCCCTCCGTCTCTCTCTCTCTCTCTCTCTCTCTCTCTATATATATATATTTTTTTTTTACAAGTGTATATATGTATGTGTGTGTGTGTATATATCTATGTATATATATATATATATATATATATATATATATATATATATATATATATGTGTGTGTGTGTGTGTGTGTGTGTGTGTGTGTGTGTATTATATATATATATATATATATATATATATATATATATATATATATATATATATATATATATATATATATATATATACACACACTTTTAATAAAAATGTAATGTTCTCTTTTTGTGTTTATTATATCATTTTCATCACAAACATATTTGCAAATTCTAAAACACTCTGTGATGACTGCCACTGGCCTTTCAATATTTGCATAATATTTATTCCCATATCTATTTCTTACTCTAGGGTATGATGTTAGGAATAGGATCCGTAACCATTAAGGCTTCATCACCATTTGAAGAGAGCAGAAAGAATGTTGTAATTTTGCTTCAGTGATTTTACTGAGAGAGGAAAACACCTTTGGAATTGTTGTTAGTACTTTGCTTTTGATATTGATTTTATGTCATTTCAAACAGATTTAAATGCTTTTCCAGCCATGGAAAATCCCGCAGATTGTTTTTTTTTTAGCGCTTCTGGAGATGGTAAGGTCAGTGTCTATGCAATCTCTCTGCTTCCTCAGACCCTCGGGAAGCCCTTTCTGGGTCAGTCTGCTTTTTCTGTCTCTGCCCAGTGACTCATCAATGGGAGCATGGGCCGCTTGTCAGGGCCCACAAGACTCTGCGCTTCAGCTTCCTGTGCTCTATAAATATTGTTCAAAGTGGAGCACAGGTCATGAAGAGGAACACTGCTGGTCTTATGATCATTATTAATGAGTCGGAGTCATCAGATAAAAGTTGTACTAGACTTTGTGGATCGTGAGACGCCAACTCAAAGACTTCTTGGGACTTATTCATTGGGGTGCAGTTGAAAGTGCTGAACTCTGAGTGAACTTGTTTGAATGTGTAATTAGTATAAAACAGGTTTCTTAGTGGTGTTCTGCATGACACGTGCTGTGAGAGGTGTTTTAATGTGTCGTGGAACAAATCAGGTGCACCGGGATAGGAACGTGTATGGACAAATACCAGTGAAGCCACTGTGTGACAAATGGCAAATATTGTTGGGCACTGCTGCTTAATAAATTATATTATGGTGAATTTAGGATGACATAATTTAGCGAGTGATTAACATATTTGATTAAATACTGGTTCATTAAAATATATCTCTAATTGCCTGGAATATTTGTCATGGATCAATGTTGTTCAACCTCAATATATCATATATTAATAATAAAGTAATGCATACATACAATAATGATGAATTCTGAAGGATCATGATGAATTTTGAAGGAACCGGAGTAATGGCTGCTGAAAATGAATGAATAAATTACATTTTTAAATATATTAAAATAGAAAACACAAATAGACATCATTTTTGATCAAAGAAATGCAGCCTTGGTGAATTTAAGACATTATTATTATTAATTATTACTATTATTATCATAAATACACACTAGAATATGTAATTTTTCAAGGAAAATGCAAACCTAGCAGGATGCTGTTATGTTTTAAGTTACTAGGGCATTACAAAGTGGTTTCTAAGGTGTTAAACCATTTGAGCAAGCTCGACTAATTATACAGTAAAACTAATTACCGAACTAGTAGTCTGTCTTTCAGTCCAGGTAAAGGTTCACTCCGAATGAATGTTAATTGTGTGGCGTTGAGTTGACTGTATCTTTATTGTGAGTCCTCTGTGTTTTCTGCTGACAGTCGGAGTGTGTGAATGCTGCCACTCTCTGCTGCTGCCAGCTTCCAGTGCTTTCGACTGCTGCAGATGTGAACGCGGCCTGTGCCACACAATAATCTCTCTCAGTCCTCACCCCCGCTGTCTGACTGTCTCTATCTCTCTCTATCTCCATCCAGGAGAGCTTTAGTGGGTAGAAAGACAACCTCACAATCCCACAAAGCAACAGTGCGGCAATTTCTGAATGTTTGACCAAAACTAAACATTTGATTCTGTATCTTTTCTCAGATGGAATGAAATCAGATGAGCGGCAGAAACAGGCAAAGGAGAGGAGGGAGGAGAGGGCCAAATATCTCGGTAAGACAACAGGGAGACAGCACCCTCTACTGTCCGGGGTCTAGATGTGTTTGGACAAAAAACACTTCATGTCATTCATGTTCGAAGTCCTGAAGCTTGTGCAAATGCGCAGGAAGGCTGTAAAGAAATACATGCAGAAATTTTATGGCTTTTATATATTTTAATTGGTTAAGAGGTGTAAAATCTGTCATTGTGACATTTGACATGTCACATGTGTGTTGTGTGTGTGTGTGTGTGTGTGTGTGTGTGTGTGTGTGTGTATATGGGTATATAAAGAGGAAATACCCTGACACTACAAGAAGTTTTTAAGTAATAGCAGTTTTGAAAATGGATTTTTTATATTTATATACAATAATAATTGTATATTATTATATTAAAACTAATTTATATTTTAAAATGTATTCAAATACAGAAACACTATTAAAATGACCTCTGGCCTGGTTGCATACAATCTCTTTTTACTGTTTTCTAGGCTCCTAATGAGTAATATTATAAACTTTTCCCCTAGTTTTAACAAGTTTGACTGAAATAACTGCTTCTGTGTCTTTACTAAACCAGCACTGTAAGATTTTTTTGTCTTCTACAGGGAATGAATATCTCACATGCTCGCTGTGTTGTTTGTCCGTCATGTCACTGTGCTTGTCATGGCTGAGACTGCTGTGCTGCTCTGCTTTGCATGATTGACACAATGTTTTTGTCTTCTTTCTCACCTTCCCTCCCCAGAACAGCGTGGCCAGACTCAAGGTAAGCCACCTCCCGGTCTCTGGTGGTGTTGGTGACTGATGCGCTTCATCCCTTTCTCTATCAAATGCTTATTCTCTTGTAGAGCTGCTTTCCATTTCCATCGAGTCTGATAATCATAATTAGTGACAGGTTTTTGTGTGCCTTAATTTTGAGTCAAAAGCAGCTAGCCAATATCACATTCCCCTGCTGGAAAATGTATTTAATTGATGCATTTAGACGCTTTTATCCTTAGCGAATTAAAGTGCATTCAGGCTAAACATTTTTACCAAACGTGTTCCCTGGGAATCGAACCCACAACCTTTTGCGCTGATAATGCAATGCTCTACCACGGAGCCAATTCTACATAACTGGTCAAAGGTTGCATTTTATGGTCTTTTTTGACCTTTTGACCCCTTCACATTGGTGTGTTTTTCAGAAACCTTGTTTTCATAGCAGGTTTTTACAAGTTTCCCATAATTACAAACTGCAGGATTCATTTAGGCCCAGAAATAACATCTGCTGCTGTCTTGACGTGACTGAACTGTGAATAAATCGTGATTGATGTTTACCATGATTATATTCACACATCATGTTACATTCCGGCCACATGAGTGTGAAGTTTGTCATTTAAACCTAACAATTCAGACTGTAGTCAATAAAATCTCCTCTGCCATCACCATGGACCTCCACATTAATATTTAATATTTGTGTGGGCTGCTCTGAGTGAGTCAAATGCTTATAGTAGGACATGTAGTATACTCTCTGAGACTGTGGGATGTCTTCCAACTCATCTATCTGCCAGCAGGATTCTGGAGGTTTGATGAAGAGCGTCACCGGGGCACTCTTAGGCCATCACTATTTTAAAAATTTTTGTTTTCCTTTGCTTTCTAGATGGTTCCTATATTTTGTGCAGAGTGGAGCATGTTACATCAATGGCCCTGTCATTGTCACATTTGTGTTTGTTTGAAGTCACACCATTGTCTTTGTCATTTTATGAAGTCACACACCATAATAACCATAATAGATGTTGCATTTCATAACTGAAAAATGCCCAGAAATCCCAAAAGGATTCTTTGACATTATATGCTTAAGACACAAACAAATGTGAACAAATTTTGATTAGTAGTGCTTGGCTAGGATTTAAACTGGATCAGTAGGATTACAAAATTTGACAGTTTGTGAGATATATAATCATACATTACCATTCAAAAGTTTGTCATTTTTTCACCCTTGTGTCATTCCGAACCAAAAAAATCAGTTCAATTTAATATTGTAAAATGGACCTAATGGGGCTTCACTCTTATTGTTTTCAACAACATGTGATTGAATATCTAAAAATGATCATGCATTAGGAATTGGGAATGTGTCTGTGAATTCTATTCAGACAATGATGACTAAAGGTCATGAAGCTGGCCGGGTTTTGATATGGCTCAATCTCTTCTCTCTCTAATGTAGCTGCTAAAAAGTCTCAGTGGCTGGAGAAGGAGGAACGGGCACGGCAGCTGCGGGAACAGCAGCTGGAGGAACGGAGGAGGAAGCTGGAGGAGCAGCGGCTGAAAGCAGAGAGACGGCGCACAGAGCTGGAGGAGAGACAGAGACAGAAACTTGAGAAGAACAAGGTGAGAGAGTAGAAGGGGTCAGTGCAAACCCACATGACACAACCTGTTCCTCTATTATTACACACCCTGACGATCAGAGTCCATGTGGTTTCTGTCAACGTGCCAAGCATTGTTTTCCCTTTCAGTTATCTGAGTAATGCTAGATGAGTTGTTTTTCAGTGAAAGTGGACCACATTGTACCAGAGCTCTTAGATTTCCTCTTTGAAAGATCAATACAGTCATCTCTGTTATTCCCAGTGCTCATTATATTCAAATGTGAATTGTTCAGGAGCGGTATGAGGCTGCCATCCATAAGTCTGGTAAGAAGACGTGGGCAGAGATTCGGCAGCAGAGATGGTCCTGGGCCGGAGGCTTGAGCGGCAACTCCAGCAAAAGCCAGAGTGAGTTACATAAAATGCACCTACATTAAAACAAAAACTGTACCTGTAGGTGTTGCTTCTGGTTCCTTTGCATATGAACTTCCTTCATCATCGGTGTTAGGAATAAACTGGATTGGAGGTGATTGTGATGTTTGATGAATTTGCTGAGACTCATGCATCTCAAATAATTCTCTCTCTTTTTGTCATTTTTGCACATTTGTATTTCTATAAATTGTTTAAGAATACACAATTAAAAAAAAACTATAAACGTATACATTTCCCTGACTTTTCACATGAGATGGTTTGTTATGTCTTGCATAAAGCAGCCTCACAACCTTCTGCTTAATGCAGGCTTAACGCTCTTTACTAATGTGATAATTACCAAGAGTTAAGATCTTGGAGATCATAGGGACTTTAGTGTGCAACTAGGCAAATGCAAATACTAACTGAGATCTGCAAACGCTTTTCCATTTTTACTGCAGTATCCTGTCACAGCAGTAGCTTCACTGAGGTTTGTGAACCTCCCTAAACACACAGAAGGTGTGCGTATGCCTTATTTTCATTTTCTGTCAAGAATTAAGGCCTTTTTTATTTATTTATTTTTGTCAGAAACTGAAAATCTTGTCAAAAATGTCAATTTATAGGCTAACCAATGCAAGGATCTTATTTTCTAACTGACTTAATTTAGTTGTTCCTCTCCCAAAAGTAGTGCACAGTCATTGCAGTCTCTGTTGGTGCCCTGAGAGGAGAAGTGGAGGCAGTGACCCCATTATAAGACCGTAGACTCTGCGAAAATGAACTTTGAGCAGCGCAACTCAATAAAAAAAGCAGTTGAGTTAATATTGAGACACTGCAAACATACCAACGGACATAGATAACTATCTTTAGCTGCTCAAACAGTAGTTTTAAGGTATATTTTGACCCATATATTTACTTGGCCTATATATCAATGGCTGTTTCTGTTTGAGGTTTGACTGCTTCCCGTCGTTTCGCCTCGGTCCCCTCAGCATTGTGTACATGTGTGTGGTGTTCTCTGGATTTTACAGGTAGATGCTCAATATCAGCAGTCAATCTGCCCAAACATGTGGATTCAGTCATAAACAAGCGACTATGCAAATCCTCTGCCACTCTCTGGACGTCCCCTAGCAGAAGTAAGGACACTCCTCTGGATCTAGCCCCGCCTCCACGTCTTCACAGGCTCCTCCCTTCACATAATTACGAGTTTTCATTTTACTCCCCTACCTTTGATTTCTCCCTTGAGACCAATCACCCGCTCGTGTTTCATGATCATTCAATCATTCTCTCCTTCCAAACCGTCTCCTCGTCAGCGGCTTCAGTTCGATCGATTTGATTGTAATCGTCATCATCTTTCACCATCAACTGTTCTTAGTGGTGCTCTTTTTTTGTTTGTTTATCTTTGGTGGTGGCTTTTTCTGTTGCTTATTCCTTTTTCTTGATGTAACCGTCTCTAAAGCTGAATACTTGAATACTTCTCCATAATGTATGCATATGATGCATGATGACACAGTGGCCCCAGAAAGTATTTGGACACTTAAGCCACACTTAAAAAGTCTGAATTTTAGAGAATTAAAAAAAAATGAAATATCAGAAATTGATGCTAGAACATTTGTTAGAACAATATTTTTAAATCCAACATACAAGTGTGCAAATACTTATCAATTTGACCAATATGTGTATCTTTTTATTGGTTAACACCTTACAGTACGATTTGTTAATGCTAGTTAAAGCATAAGATATCATGAACTTAGTTTTACATCATTTTATCAATCTGGGTTTAATTTAATTTGATTAGATTTTAATTGCATTTGATTCAATATTTAAATTTTATTTTTATTTAATTTCAAACTGTATAAATTAACATTAAAGGACATAAATTAGTGTGATAAAAACTCATTTTCTCTAATGCATTAACTAATGTTAACAAATTGATGCTTATTGTAAAGTGTTAACGTTTTCTCATTTTAAAATTAACAAAGACCTTTTTGTGAAATGTTTAAAGTGTGCCTGCTACATTTATTTGAAGTTACTTTTTAGAGTTTTTGTCATTAGCTTTGATGTTTTTTTGTTTTTGTCATTCTTATGTTGTAAGTGTCTGAACATTGTTTGTGGAGACTGAATGTGCTGAATCTTCTGGCGTATTCAAAAATAGAAATTTGTTGATGGATGTATGTTCCACTCAGAAAGGCTAGAATTGAGGTCTAGCTGATTTTATTTTCCACCCAAAAATGTCTGGTGCTTCTTTTCTTGGATGTACTGAGGTCGCCGAACTCAATAGTAAGTAGGGCACACTCTATTTGTGAGTGCTTCCTAAAACAATAGATGGAGCAGAGCAGAAAGGAGAGTTCACAGCTAATCAAGCCTTTTTTCTTGAGTGGAGACTTTACTGCAGAGTGCTGATGAATGTTCAGCTATGGACAATATGTCTCTCGACCTCTCTTTCTCAAATGCCTCTTTACCCCCCAATTGTTGCATCTTTCCATGCATTAACCTGTGGCTCTTCCTTGTTTGCTCTTTTTCTTTTCCTTTGAGAATCACATAAGTTTAGAATTAGGGTTATTGTAATTAACTAAAACATAGATAAGTAGTAATAAAAATAATAATTGTGTGTATATATGTATGTATATATTTATTTAAAGAAACAACCTTTTTTTTCCAGCTAGTTGTCAAGGTAACATTTTCTCATTTTTGTGTAGTTAAAACATATTAAGAACATATTAAAATAAGATCTTATATTACAATTAAAAGACCTGTATTCTCTGTAAAACACAATTTGATACATTGACGACTCTTTGCACAGTTCATATTGGAACACCACTAAAAAAGTCTATTATAAGTCATATTACACTACTATAAAGTCATATTACACTAGTTTGATGGAGCATTAGGGTGAAATAAACTGCAGAATTCTTATTTTTGGATGAATTCTTACTTCAGTGCGTTTCATACTTGAGATAATTCTCACTAAAGTTTATTTGCTGCTCATTGATCACCTTTACTGGCTTTTTAAACATGTGGCAGTGTTGTGAAATCCTCATGCAGACTCACCATCATCCTTGTAGACAGCGATGGATACAAGCACAGCTGTTTGTCATTGCCATGTTTTTAGCATTATAAAAAGGAATTCCATTATTGCGTGTATTGTACTCAGTTAGGAAAGGTATTGTTGCTTATATATTGTAATGGGAACTAATTTGAGTATTTTCTTGCAGCTCGTAGCCTGCAGCTGAGTCCATGGGAGAGCAGCATTGTGGACAGGCTGATGACGCCCACTCTCTCCTTCCTGGCTCGCAGTCGCAGTGCTGCCAGTGTGCTAAACAACACCAGAGATGGCCGTGAGTGACGGGATACAATCATACTATCCTAGAAAACTAGATTTGTTATTAGCATTATTTAAAGTAGCTCAGGAAGAACTTTAGCATTTTTGCAAAGACTTTTTAAACATATGTATATTTAAACATAAATATATGCTGCAAATGTGTTTTCTTTCATGCAGAGTCTCCGTTGTGTCCGCGCTCGGCGTCTGTCAGCCCACTCTCAGCGTGTGTTAATCGGCCACATCAACGCTGCTCTGAGCGCTGGAGGGTCACCACCAGCACACCCGATATCACCCAGCGCAGACGAGACTCCACACCTGTGAGTTATTTAAGACTCCTTTCTCATTTTCCATCCATCCCACCTGTTATATTTTGCTATGATATCTATTAGATATTCATAAGTACATCTTTATTATGAAACATGTGAATATTGCCTTTTTAATGTTATCATTAATATTATTAAACTGCCAATTAAAACAGTAATTCACTTTTAAAACCAAACAAACAGCAGACGCTGTGAATGAAATATTGTCCATTGTCAGGTAGACTTGCAATTGTACAGATTATAATGAGACATAAAAATATAGAGGTAACAATGCTTGTCCCATCTTTTCTCAAAAGATGAGGAAGGATAAGAAGGAAAAGGAGAGAGAAAATGAAAAGGAGAAGAGTACCATCATCAAAGAGAAGGTGCTGAAGAAGAGACAGTCCATGCCATCAATGAAAACTAGAACGGAGTCCAGGTAAATAAATAAAGCAACTGAAAAAAATGTAAGGATCATTAGATTAGAAAGAGTATATATATATTCCATTTGCTCATTTATACTATATTTAGATGATATTATACTATATGTAGATACTTATGTGAATTTTCTGATCTTTCCGGTCTCGGTTCAGAGTAAAACAGTTATAGATGCTCATATTCTGGAAGCACTGCCTTTTATGTGCAAGAGGAAAATACAAGAGATCTGCATTTTAATGGAGCTTTTTGCTCTAAGCATTTTCTAAATCTGTTAGACCAAAGCTGTGTTATGTAATGCTCTCTCTGAATAAACATTTCTCCTTTTAGTAGTAGTCATAGTTTAGTTTCAAGGTATGCTAAATAGATGTACATTATAGCTTTAGTTTTAAAGATGATTTTATGTGTTATGTGTATTACTAGGACAGATTATTAAATATCAGGCCACATTTTAGCTGATGTTTTTGCCCTCCTGTGAACGTGTTGTATTAAACATTTTTCCAGCTCAGCCATTACATTGAGCTTCTCTTCATGTTTCCAGTCCGAGTCCAGTGTCCAAACTGAGATCAGCGTCTCCTGTGACACCTAAAGGCCGTGCATCCCCCACCAGTCCTGCAGTATCTCCCAATCCTCCCTCAGCACGAGCGAGCCCAAGCACTCCTAAAGCCAGACCCAAGAGGGCCAAGACCCCTGCCCGCGTGGAGACCCGCACCGCCTCGCCAGTAGCCACAGAGAGGGTCAGAGAGACCCTCAGGCCTGCTACTCCTGAAGAACCAAAGAGTGAGTGTGGTGATGATGATTGTGGTGTTGCCACAGGACTGTCTTTTAACAGAAATTTTTCCCATTTAAACATGCAAGTTTATGTCATTTTCCATGTTCTTCGTCTCTCCAGTCCTCATTTTTTCCCCGTTTCGTTTCTCTGTGTTTTCTCTAGCCTCGTCTCCCGCCCCCTCGGTTGTCGTGTCATCTGTTCCGGACACCCCCGCTGTTGCTAGTGCACCTGTGTTGTCCGTTTCTGCACCCTCTGTCCCCGAGGAGTCCCCTGTTGTCCCTGCTCTCTCACAGGTGGCTTCTCCAGCTCCTTCTCCAGGCAAACCCATGGCTGGCACCAATAACCCAGAGGAAGCCTCGCGCATCCTGGCTGAGAAGAGACGACAGGCCCGTGAACAGAGAGAGAAGGAAGAGCAAGAGCGTAAAGAACAGCAGGAGAGAGAAAGGTTAGCCGTTTTAGAATTTAATTGGTTTTATTTTATTTCAATATATTTTATTTTTTTATTTTATTTAATTATTTGATTATATATATTGATAATTTGAAGTGGTTTGCCCAGTCCTTAAAGCAAACTCTGTACTGCAGCAGTTGTACTGCAACTGGTGCTCATATGGGAAAAATAGGTTCGAGTCCAGCCTGCAACATGCACTGATTCCATTCCATTATCTCCACAATAAATATCTATCATTCTCCACTACACCTGTCTAATAAAGAGGCAGAATAACAATTTAATCTCTATAAAATGTCCACTTTTTAAACTTTTGACCCTTTGTATCCCTACAATGTATGCTTTTAAGCATGTCCTGCTCCATCAGGCCTTGTGTAGTGAGCTCCAGGAATAGCCTTGGCAGTATCGAGCTGTTGAAGTCTGGTGTTCTCAGTGACGTTTTATGAGTTTAGCACATTTATGAGCCATAATGGACTTTGGCAACTGTGTAATGAGAGTACCACACTGTTTATGCTCCATTGCTGCTGGTTACTACAGGTGCGGATCTTTTGGTCACGACTGAAAAGATTCACCGATTCACGCTCTCCATCCACTTTGCATTTGTCACTGTGCAATGCTTAGACCACATGTGCATTTTAAAGTTTCATGTAATGTTACCAGCCACAGCAAAATGATCAATTTTGCAAGAGACACCAAAGTCCACATGCATTCCCATGCCATTTTGTTTCAATAATTCACAGAGTTCAATGTTTAATGCTTTTTTTTTTATCTGACGTGTACAATGACTGACTGTCTTCCATCACACAGGCTTCAGCACGAGGAGAGGCTAGCACAGGAGGTGGAGGAGAGGAGGCGCAGGGAGGAGGAGGCACGGCTCATGGCAGAGCAGGAGAAGTTAAGAGAGGAGGCTCAGCGCCTGCAGGAGGAGAAGGAGGCACAGGAAAGAGCCAAAATCGAAAAAGAAGAGAATGAACGCCTTCAGAAACAGGTCAGAAACGCAACCACATTTCCCTCATTCCTAAGTAACACACTTCACTCTGTCAAATAAAAGCTGTAAAAATACATATACTGAGACTCATATACAGTATATTAATATATGTTGATTTTTCAGCATAATATCGAATTGCTTAGTTGCATCAGAGCCATGGCCTGGTACTTTGTGCACATGTTCCAAGACATTTTGAGCCGTGGTGCACATATGGGAGACATGGGTTCATATCTGGCCTAGCTGGTGTCCTGATTTATTAAACTATTATACTATTATTCATTAATATTTGGAATTAGTTTAGGTTTTAGTCATTTTGTTATGGGTTTTTGTCTGTTTTTTATATTTTGAATTTTACATTTTTCATTTAATATTTATATGTAATTTTTTTTTTACCTTTTTCATTTGCCAAAAATTATTTTTTAAATAGTTATAGTTTTAGTTGGCAGTAACATCACTGGTCTTTATTTTTATTTATTTTTTATTTTTATTTTTTTTACCTTTGATCCTTATTATATGACCTACATTTTCTGTTAAATGCTGTAAAATATGAGTATGCACTTGTAACCACAATTTTAAAGCATGATGACAACAAAAAATGTTACACAAGTATGTCAGGTTCTTACAAAGCCGTTCTTAATTCTAGGAAATAGTTTAACTGTGCCATTTTTGAGGTTTTACCACCACCTGGTGTTCAAAACAGTATTTAAAGGGATTGTTCTCCCAAAAATGAAAAATCTGTCATTTAAACACCCTATAATGGCAATCACCAAGTGTTTGAGTACCAGCAATCTTCAAAATATCTTATTTTATGTTCAACATAAGAAAGCAACTCATACAGGTTTGGAATGACACGAGGGCGAGTAAATGATGACAGATTTTTCCTTTTTGGATGAACTATCCCTTTAAGTAGCTTAAGTTAGTCATGGCAATTTCTGTAGCTATCATACCATTTTCTAGTAAATGCTAATGTTTCATCAGCTAAAGTAAATGGTATCTCATTCAAATTATTTAAAAAGAAACTCAACCACTAATCATAAGTAATAATACAAAACAAGAAAATAATAGATAAAAGGTCATCAACTGCAGATGAATAAATGGCTGCACAGAAAGCCGTGTACAGTGTGAATCTGATCATGTGGTCATCATATCTGTAGAAAGAGGAGGCTGAAGCAAAGGCCCGAGAGGAGGCCGAGAAACAGCGACTGGAGAGAGAGAAACACTTCCAGAAGGAGGAGCAGGAAAGGCTGGAGAGAAAAAAGGTCAGAAGGGTTTCCACCTCACATTTATATTTTTCTTTATAAGGTCATTCTGAAATCATCATGCTGCTTTGAAACCCA
Organism: Carassius auratus; assembly: GCF_003368295.1. Taxonomy (NCBI): domain Eukaryota; kingdom Metazoa; phylum Chordata; class Actinopteri; order Cypriniformes; family Cyprinidae; genus Carassius; species Carassius auratus. Next base: position 23,340,450 of record NC_039283.1, read on the forward strand.
TATTACAGGGAATTGTTTGCATATCTACACAAACTGTAACTCCTTTCATTTCCTCTCCTAACTAGTCACACGTGCCCACAGTAGCTTTCAGGTACAGGATGTGGTAGAGCAAAATAAGATACATTTCATCAAGGTGCCTATGTTGGTTAATAGTGAAGTCGAGCTCTCAAAGTTCATGCATCTGCCATAAATCATACAATGCCTTCACATACACCCGGTGATCCCGTTCTGTGAGCCTGTTTAATGGAAGATGGCCTTGTCCACTTTTTTGGAAGACACAATGTCCTCAGCTCAGAGCTTGACACACTATAGTGTTTATTCGAATTTTGAACATTGTGTTGGCAATAAACACCTACCGCTGTCTTATGGACTGCTTTAAGCTGCAGTTTCTGATTTTGAAACTATGAAAGATATATAAAGGACACAAAATATATACTGATAAACAGTACAAATCATATTTCATAATTTGGAGAAATGTAGAATCAAAATTAATTGAAATGAAAATATAAATAAGTCACTTGTAAAAATGCTTATTTTTTCCCTCTCATTTAATAGATCATTTTTCATTACAGATATATACAAAAATAGATACAGGGGACCAGAGAGATATCTGTCTGTAAATGGCACAATTGGAATTGAGAATAGAATAAAATAAAATAAATCTCAGACCACTTGCCATTTTCTAACTTAATACTTATTTTTTCATTGCTAATTACATTCTCATAAACATATGAGTGAATAGTTTAACCGAAAAATTTGTATGAAAGGTTTCTCTTCTCACCTAAATGATCTCCACAAGTTAGTGTGAAACCTGAAGACCATGTCCTTCGGCATGATTTGAGAATGATCCGAAACAATGTCACAATGTTTGCAAAATATGAAATATTTCTTCATTTTACGTCATCATGTTTTAAATGTTTCAAAGTTCTAAAACTTAGTTTACTTCCAGGTTAAGATTTGATTGTGAAACTCTTGAAACATTTTCCATGCTTTTCTTTTTGTCTCTTCTGTGATGTTTTTAGCGTCTGGAGGAAATTATGAAAAGGACACGCAAATCAGATGCAGGAGACAAGGTACAGTGGCGTTCTCATTTAAAACAGCCTCACTGCGGCAGTAGCAAGGCTCCAGTTTCCCCTTGTGGTTCACCAGCTCACAATCTTATTTTTTTTTTTCTTCATGCAGAAAGATACGAAATCTTCATCTCAAGTCAATGGAAAAGCTTCAGATTCTATGATGAATAAAGGTGACGTTAGTTTAAAATTATGAATGCTTAAGAATGTTAGTATAAATTGTGTTCATATCACTAATCTTTAGTTAAATTTGACATTCAGTGCACTGTTCAGGTCTGTTTGAACCTTCTGTTTAGATCTGTTTGGATCAGCAACAGCCCATTTACGTCAGTACCACATAATGTTTTCCCTGGCTCTGTCATTGTACATGCACCTTTTTATATTGTTGGGCATTTTCCCTTGTTAGGAAAAGCATAAATAAAAGTTCCCACATCCACGCCTCTTTTTCTAACCCTCCCTTTTTTAAGATTAAGCTTGGTTGGGAGATGGATTTGTTGCTCTGTGTAGTCAGCCAGAGAGGGAATAGCGTGCAAAACTGTGTATACACTCTAACGGCTTGTTATTTGCGTCATGTCGAATCCCTGTTGCAAAAACAAGTGCTTTTTGTAAAGGACTATAAAAACTGGCACAGCAGCATGGTGAATCCATCACAGTCTTATTTACGTAGTGCTTTGACACTCAGTAGCCATAAATTGTTTTCATCCAGTGGCTATAGTATTATTCTGATTAGCCACTAGAAATACATACACAGTACTGTTCAAATTTGTAGTTTTTCAAAAATACATTAAAAACTATTAATATTATTTACATTGTGAAATATTACAATTAAAAAAGCGGTTTTTCTTTTTAAATATATTTGAAAATGTAATTTATTCCTTTGGAGTAATGGCTGCTGAAAATTCAGCTTTGCCATCAGTCTTCAGGGTCACATGATCCTTCAGAAATCATTCTAATATGCAGATTTCAGGATTTCTTATTGCTTAATATTTTTGTAGGAACCCTGATGCATTTTTAAATGGAATATTCAGAAAGAAGGCATTAGTTTTAAATATACATTTTATTTTATTTTGTAATATACATTTGTTTACTGTCACTTTTAAACAATTTAATGCATATTTGCAGAAAAAAATAACTTACTTTTGAATGGTAGTGTAAATACAAACAAAAAATAATATTTTCAAAGCAAAATCCTAATATGTATTAACTAGCTATTGTAAATGCAAGGAGCACTGGGAATCTGGGAAATGATTCCAGATGAACTGCTGAAATGTTTATTCTGTCAGTTGTACAACCATCTGGGAAAGGAACATTGATTTGGCAAAGGAATTCTAAAACAAACAAGATTGCAATTTTAATAATCTATTAGCATGACATTCTGTCTTTGTCCATGCAGCTGCTGACTACCAGCCAAGCACGGCATTGAAACAAGATGGTGTGAACGAAAGGTAAGTCATGTGGCACTTTTGTTTTCTTGAACACATGGGATGGAAATGCTGCTTTATTCGCTAATTGTTTTGCAATCTTTAGATTTTTTGCATAGATCATATTTGTAGTAGTTTAATGCACACTTAAACCATCGATTGTCTCCTGCAGTCTGTCTGTTCTTGTGGTGAATGGCGTTCAGCCTTCCAAACACGAGAATGGCCTGCCAGCAAATGGGGAGGGTTCTCACTTCGGAGAGATCATTCAGCTGTCCAATCACAACAACGGAAGGGAGAAATCAGTGACTGACAGACCTGATGAGCCAATCATGGCCTTTGAGAGCGGAGAACCATTCCTTAAGAAAACCGGCCCCATTAAGCCTCAGCATGTGGCAGGTGAGCATCCAAAGAAGTGTCTGTTTCAGTGTCAGTCTCTTCTCAGAATGCAGTGGGAACAGTGATCAACTGGAAGCAATTTGCAGAGACAAATCCATTAAATTTGAACAGTTCTTGCTGTATGTTAACAATTTATGTTTCTTCTGGAGGGTTAATGTTGTCTCAGGTGCGGGTTTCATAGTGGCCTTAAGTTGCCCTGCGGGTGCTTCAAGCTGGAGTAATGGGGTAAAGAGCCTGGCACTGAGCCGGATTCGTGAAATGGTGTCAGGGAGACCTGATTCGGCCTCACTGGCACCCAAGTCTGGAAACAGGAGCTCTTGGCTTAGCTCTTCACCCCTCGGCCTGGTCAGCATTACTTGGTCTCGCTCCCCTCAGCACGTACCTCCACCTGTCCTCCTGCAGACATCCCTCCAGTCATTAATAATCTGTAAAGAAAACACAAGGGGGTTTACCTCATGCCGTGCCAGCCCCCGTAAACTGAGCTATACATTTTTAATGCAAAGTAGTTTTCAGGATCTTGCGTTTCTTTATGTGGAGCATGACTCTCATCTCATGTCAAGTTTAGAATAATCACGGATTGGATCATGTTACTTTTCGCAGCACAAAAGTGCAAATTTTTTGTTCAACCATGTTTTAACAGGTTGTTTCAAATATGCTAATTCAACTTAAATGGGTCCATACAAGTTAAGCAACCTTTGATAAACTAATTACCTACTTAGACCAGCTAAAATAGGAATGGGCATGAGTTACTGATCATGAAACATTAAAATGGTTTGGGGTTAGTAAGATTTAAAAATGTAAAAAAATAAAATAAAATAAAAACTATTTTATGATAACCAAGGTTGAATATATTTGATTACAAATGCAGAATTAACCAATAATATTGTTACATATAACAACAGTTTAAAATAACAGTTTTCTATTTGAGTATATTTGAAATGTAATTTATTCCTGTGATAGTCAGCAGCCATCACTCCAGTCTTCACATGATCACTGTTGAAATCAGTTGTGCTGCTTAATATTTTTGTGGAAACTGATGCGTATTTGTTGCATATAAAGTTCTTTAATGTCACTTTTGATTAATTAAATGCATCCTTCCTTTTTTTTATCTTCTGACCTCAAGCTTTTGAACAGTAGTGTATATATCTACTAGTGAATCCAGGTGATCTTGACATAAGTGCATTTTAAGCATTTCTTTTAAAAATTACCTTTTAAAAAGGACACAGTCAAAATCTTAAAAATGTGATGCTCATGGCGTTAAAGGCTGAAAAAAAATCAGTTCATCTTTGAGGATCTAAGCAGTCTTAATTTTGGGAAACTGTAACGGTTAAATTTCTAATCTCCATATTCTTCCTCCAGAGGTCCTCTGAGGTCATAAACTGTTAAATGAAGCCTTGAATCTGAGTCCTTCAACACCGTCTGCCTGAGGAACCCAGTGGAAAGAAGCACAGCATGCAAGAGACCTGTGCCAAACCCAAAAACTGTCTCCTGTTTAGACTGTACAGAGCAACCCCGCCATCAGAGCCTCTCTTATGGGGCTTGATGGAAATTACAAGGAATCTACACAACAATCACCATTCATCAAGACCCTGACCTCACACACTTTATGGCAGACCAATTCATGCCTCCTCCTGATCACCACAGTACAATGTTAGGTTTTTTTGTTTGTTTGTTCAAAAAAGGCTTGTGACAAACAGTAATCCTTGTCGTTATTCATGCTATTATGGGTTGAACGCAGAAGTGTTTTGGGTGTTTTATTTTTTAATGTTTATTTATTTAACTTAAGAAGAGAATTGAAACTACTGGGTACAGTTGTATGTGAATAATGTAAATTTGACCATGGGAGGAGACTGTATGTGAATAAAACAGAATTATAGGGACTGCCGTCTGAACTGAGTTTTTTAATGCTAGAGATGTTTTTAATATTGTCTCATAGTGAAATCAATTTTAATGCCAGAGTTGCACCAGATTAATGCATACAGATGTAAACATGGACAACTGCCCGAGTGCTTACTTGCATAAAAAATGTGTAATATCCAAATATCAACAGCTAGATGCACATATAACTGCAATACCGAAGTTTGTTTTAAATTGGAAATTTAAAGATGGCGTGGCTTTATCATTTTAAGAATCTGTTATCGCCAACTGACATGTTTTAAGCTAGAACCTTACCGTAATATACTTAAAAATACAAATACATAATTACATTTCATACTTTAAAATTTATAATGGCAATTTATAGCTACTCTGGAACTTTTGTTAGACCATGAGAGTGCAAACTAGTGACCATGGTTGTTGGCATAATAATTTTGTGTAGTGTTTACTGTCATAGTCCATTCTGACGAGCTGAAACTGAGTGTATATTACTTATGCCCTTATTCATTTTGGTAATAATTAATTTTGGAGTAATTAATTGTGAAAAAAAGAAATGATGAGGAATATTGATGGCTTTTTTTCTGTCTTATAAATATTTGGTGCGTGTCAACGTCGTTGAAGGGGAAATTTATGTTCTAAATATTTTCCTTTAATTTCATTCAGTCCTTAAAGCTAGATAAAATGGGCAAAATAATGTATGATTAAAAAAAGGCTGGTTAACACCTAGAACAATATAACTATATTGGCATCCACACTAACTCCCAATATCATTTTAATAAATTGAGTTTTACCCTTTTTTAAATCCATTCAGCTGATCTCTGGGGTCTGGCGATACCACTTTTAGCAAATAGCTTAGCATACATCATTGAATCCTATTAGACCAGTAGCATCGCATTCAATAATGACCTAAGAGTTTCAATATTTTTCCTATTTAAGACTTGACTCTTCTGTAGTTATATCGTGTATTAAGACCAGTGGAAAATGAAAAGTTGCGATTTTCTAGACCAATATGATTAGGAACTATCCTTCGATCCCGGCGTAATAATCAAACAACTGTGCTGCCGTAACATGGGCGCAGCAGGTGCAGTGATATTACGTAGTCCCTGAAAATAGTTCCCAGCATCTCAGCAGCTATACTGGGGATTATTTTCATGCACTGCGTGCTTTTTTTTACATTTATACAAACAGTCAATGTCCAGTGCAATTTAAATTTAATGGGGAAAACTTTTTCTTTAGACGGCTGTATTTGCAGATCAAATCTGACTGATATAGCGATGATTTGTGATTATAGAGGTAATGCACATCCTTTTGGGTAAATCTAATAAATTCCAAGATGGCTCAGCTGCCCCTACTATTATTTCTCCTGTTTCACATCTGTAAGGTGAGACTTCTGTTAACAGTTTTACTGACCTTTGTAGCACAGTTCGTCAGAGGTTTTGGTTTATTTGTGTCAATTATGACACATCTGTCATATTCATACACAGCAGAGGGCAGCAAATCAACACATATATATGGACCCACTGATCAAGTTTCTCTCACCCAAAGACATTCCGACAGGTTGCCAACATTTATTTTTCTTTGCTGCCTCTGTTTCAAAGAAGAATGTGAAGTATGGGATTCACTATATTTTTTGGCCTAGTGTTCCCTGTAAGTTTAGATGGTCCCACAAATGACAGGTTTGTTTCAGCATTGTACTGTTGCTGTAGGGATTGTTCCACTTGCGTACTGCTTGTGCTATCCTGCTAGGGAAAATAAGAGAAGCTATTTTTAGGCCAATGTCAGTTGCTAGTGTGTTTCAGCTTTGAGGCAATGCCAAGGTGATGAATTAATTTAATAAAGAATGGGGACCAGTGGAAGGTATACGATTGGCGTAGATGTGATGGAAACAAGAAGGCAGTCCTGGAATAGCTTGGGTGTGAGATGGGGAAACACATCATAAAGTTTTTGACATGTTCAGGGCATTTCTGGAGTCCTCTGATAACAAAGCAAATAACTTCATATAACAGAAGATTCACTGAAAAATTCCAACCACTAATACAGACTGAAACATTCTATCTGGAACAGAAACTCGGAGTGATGCAAGTTTCAGTGATACAGAAAACCCAATAACAATTGAGATCTGGTGTTTGTTCCTGTTTGTTGGGAAAATTAGTGTTGAACTAGCCTTAAACATCTAATAAATGTTGCTGAGAGGCAAACATATCATCCATACCGCCCCTTTTCATGAAGTATAAGGGTTATCGAGCGGGCAAACTCTGTGGTGAGTGAACATCCATTGCTCAACACTGTGAGATTCTACACCATCAAAGGACTTCAAACAAACTGCTGTCCCCAGCCCTACTTGCTGTCACTCTCAGCTGTCTTATCTCCCAGGCAGTAAGTCCCATTCTCACAGCTGTTATCGTACGATTGACGCGAGGGTGCAGTATGGCTGGTACTCCAAATAAGCCCAATGGAAATTGTGATTGGCGTTTGAGTGATGGGTGCTTATACCAAACAGGCCTGTTTTGCAGTTCTCCCAATGAGAGATGGCTCTTTCACTTCAGCTTTGGACTTTCTGGTATTCTCACTCCAATTTAAATGATCTTTAAGGTGTTTGGCTAAAGTGCCATTATAGTAGGAGGTCACCGGTATGGGGGTGGGGAAATATGTAGTCACTCGGCAACTGGAGGTAAATGGGCAGCAGCTGGATAAGCTGTACTCATGTTTTCTTTATGCATTTGGGCATTGGTTGGCTTTGTGATCATGCAACTTTGATCAACACCAATGTGGCTTTCCTTTACGCTTTGTGTAAACCTATTCTGCCTTATTTTTGTAAGTCATTGGGCCCTTTTCATGAAAGACATTTTGTGTGACCTCATTTCAAATCAAATTTTATTTATTGGCTTTTGCCTTTTTATAAAAGAGTGTAATGAAGAGATATTATGCTTACCAGGGCTTTTTTATTCAAACAATTACATCACCCAGATATTTTTAATTACGCTTTAAATTATTATAATTTTTAATAGCTTAATATATTCACAATAAAACGAGTGCCACAGCACTATTTTAAACTGTGTAAATGAATGGCCCAAAAGAAAAACTGTCATCAAAGGAATGAAGCAAAGCTTTCATGAGGCTAGTCGGTCAGGGGTTAAACTTCTGTGTGAGTATATGTGCATGTGTGCACACGAGAGACACTTGAGAACAGACACTTAGGAACTGTGGGCAGTGTGTTAAAAGGTCCAGGGTGTTTGTGAGGATCACCTACCAAACTACAGGCACAACACTGTATATAGACATAAGGCCTGATACAGTTTTCTCATTTATTAAACTCCAGTGTATGCTGCAATACCCTTCGTATGGCTGTTGCTAAATTTACTCATACCTTACTCTTTATTCTTCTATTTGTTTTTCCATAAACCAACAATTAAAGTAAATAAAACCATTAAACCAATACATTTGAGCAGCTGTCTAACCAGTCTTGTTCATGCATACTGAAAATTTTAATATTCCGTACCATGGCCATTCAAAATCTGTCCCAGATTCCCTCTGACATGTAAAAGATGATTTAGACCTTGTGTGCATGATGAATAGATCTACGGATGTTGATAATTATTACACATTTTGTACACACTCAGACAACAATATCCTTGATTTCATTTGCACATCTGTGGACATTAGGGCTTATATAGTCTCTGTTGGCCTTCATATAACTAAAAGTTTTGCTTATGACAAAGAAAGCCATGAGCACTGTAATGACAAAAAAGAAACAAAACCATATAGCCGATCCAAATGTTTTTTTTTTTCCTGCCATTTGCGCTCATGTAAATACTCCTGTACTTTCCATTCTGTACTGAAACCCTTGAGCAAGGCATCGAAGCCCCAACTGCTCCCCGGGTGCAACAGCAATATGAGTGCCCACTGCTCCAAATGTGTGTGTGCACTTGGATGGGTTAAATGCGGAGCACAATTTCTGAGTATAAATACTTGGCCACACGTCACTTCATGTGTCTGATTTATGTTGAATTGTTTAGAATATGGCTCTCAAAAATTATATAATAATTTGGATTTAGGATTTAGATTTATCAGCCAATATGGGATATTAGCTTGCAAAAATATAAAAATTATCGGTTATCAGTTTCGACCAAAATTTGTGTATTCAGTGCATCTCTAGTGGCAATGCTGTATAACCCTTACCTAGACCTAGAACAGTTTGTGTTTTTAACTTCTTCTTGCAGTCAGCGCATATATATATATATATATATATATATATATATATATATATATATATATATATATATATATATATATATATATATTATTTATTTAATTAAATTAGCTTTGGTCATACCAGTCTGGCTGCCGCACTCATTTTAATTTTATGTGCTTTTTTAGTTTCCCTATTTTTTTCTTCTTCTGATGGTTGAATGACAGTGAGGTTCAAAACATTCTGTAATTCTCTGAACAAATATGTCATGTTAAATAAATTGATCCCTTCTTGGGAAGTCTCTTGTAAGTTCTTTATGGAAATGTTGATCTGCCAGCACAGTCAAACTTTATTAAACACTATAAGTTGACATACGTCTAAATAGAAATAAAGAAACTTTGCCTATGTCATTAAGGTTTGCAGAAGATAATATGATTAATATGGGTAAACATAGCAGATAGCTTTGTGCATGTATTTCTGCCTATTATATAGCTATCTCCTACATAACCCAGAGTGCTTTTCTGTTCTTCCTTACTCAGTGTACTGGCATGCCACATCTTATTAAAATAAACTCTCTTCTGGACACCCACCGTGGCAACAAGGACATTAGCAATGAGTCAGATTTCTTTCAAGTGCTGCTAGGCTGACCTAACCACATTATCCTTTGGCATGATGAGAGAAACCCTCATTTATAATTGAGATGCCAACTATTCCAGATCTAGTACTTAACATACACAGTGTCCTTGGTTCTCATATTCCCTTCCAACATCTTGTTGCCTGTATTTATGGTTTCTTGCCTCTAGGAAGGTTTAGAGTTATTGCAGATTATTTCGGATTCTTTCCAGGTGCTTTTTTTGAGAAACATACAGTGCTGTTCAAATGCTTGTGATCAAATACTTATGTTTATAAAGTAAATTGATACCTTTATTTATCAAAGATGCAATAAATTGATAATTGTAATTAAAACATAATTTAAGAATGCCAGACCGCTATACAAAATTGTGATGGTTTAGACAAATGTTAATGTATAGAGAACACATTATGGTCAGAGATGTACATGATGGATCAGCATTCATAGAAAACTCTTTTTCACTGAAATGTTGGTATGCCAGCAAAGTTGAACCTGAGAGTGGCATTTTATTCACAGGCATTCAAACAGAAACAAAGGAACTTTATGTATATGAAATTTAATTTCTTGATTTATTTGTAGTATATTTTACTGTACTGCGTTTCTAGAGAATTTGTTTCTTTGTTCAAATTTTAAACAAAATTTGTGTGTATACAGTGAAATGTTCTACTGTGCTTTTAATAGAAACTAATAGAAAAGTATTAAATTTGCACACTGAAATGATTTTTGAGGATTAATTAAAGGATTTTTTATGTTTTCTTAGTTAACGAGGAATTGCTGCCGACAATGGAAAAATGTATATTTTTAATAAAAATGTTTAATAATGTTTAAAAATTAATAATGTATTGTTCCTGTAGCTCAACTGGTAGAGCATTGAGTTAGCAAGCGCAAGGTTGGGGGTTTGAATCCCGTGGAATACATGATAGTAGAAAATTGTTAGTCTGAATGCAATGAAAGTCGCTTTGGATAAAAGCGTCTGCTAAATGCATAAATTTATTTTATTTATTTTAAATTTAAACAAATGTGTTGCATTTATCTTTTACATTTTCTAAACAGGTTGCTTGTTTCTAAGCCACTTCTGTTCAGGAACTCACAGAACACAGAACAGCACGGAGTACTGATACATCATTCAATCCAGAAGTGAGCCTGTCCCATATCCAGAAAGATACTGCAAGTTTGGGGAGATCTGAACTGAATCAGTCTGCTCAAATAAAGTGATATACCCCTCAATTCTGGATTACAGAAGGTCACTGCTGCAGATATTTACAATATAGTTTTGCTCATTTGACTCACCATCAAAAAACAAAACTAAATTTGCTTACCATACCAGACCATTTAAATTATATATGCACAGTCTGAAACCAAATCCACATAAATTCATTGCAAGATTGTGACTCGGGAGGCTAATGGAAACCATTGTATTCCTGTGCATGACTAATGTGATCTAAAGAGCAAAGAACAAATGGCTTTAAACATAATTTATAACCGACAGTTCAGTGGGGAGTTTTCAGCTGGAGGATCTTTCAGGATTAGATAATATGGTTCACTGATTATCCACCGACGTGAGTTTGGCCACTGAGCCATCTTTGCAAAAGCACATTTTTCTTTGCTTTATTTCAAGTGTGCACTAATTTCCATATCAGGTTCTTTTGTGTACTGAAGGATAAGTTGACTAAAGGACAACGACATTGATACTTTACATACTGGAAGAATGATATGAAATCTTGCCATATGAAACTGCTCAAATCAAAGGTTAGCATTTAGAAAGGAAATGGAAAAAGGGTGTAAATACGCTATGGGGAAAATGACTTTTCAATGAACACAGTGTTAAACCTTTCATACAGGGTTTAACAATGTTTTATGGGAAAGAGCCTCATGATTTGACAGTGGTGTCACTTGCCTGCCCAGCTGCTTTGGAAAGCTGGAAGCTTTGCGTTCCATATTTTTGGGACGGCCATCGTCGTCTACCCACTTGCCCATTGTAAGCAGGTACCAAGTGTCAAATGGAAATTAGGTGAATGTATTTGAAATCAGAGCTGTCAAATATGTTACATGTTTATGTTTGACACATAATGTTTATGTATGTGCTTTCAGGGGGCTGACCGGTGTGAATGGTTGTGATACGTGTACTGTCTGTATGTAAGACGAGATGTGCAGGGACAGAATGCTAGCACTCCATTTGCTTAACAATGGAAAGCACCAAATAGCCAGAAGAGCAAATCTGGAATGGATAAAAATGGAGACAGAAGCAGAACAGTGGATCCATTCAAACCAATAGTTTGCCCTGGCACCATTTTCAAAGGGTAGAAAATGAGATCACTGAGTTTTGTTATTTAAGGGAAGGTGAATAAAATATATAAATATATATATTTAAAAAAACAGGACATATTTAAAGAGGAGGTGATATGCAAGGTCAGTTAAAGTTTAATTCAAATATTTTTAATCAAATTACAGATACAGATTCTTTCCTTCTTACCGTTGTTGCTGTACGGACATGAAAGAGCCATGTCATGTTTTTCCACTTAAGGAATGGGGATTAGAAGAAACACCTTTTGCTCTAAACCCCGCCTTGTTCCATGCACCTTTGGCCAGTTGAAGCCAAAATCACTGGTATGGAAAATACTGAGTTCTAGCCTTCAGACTTAAGCTTTTGGTCCATGACTAAAAATAAAGTACCAAAATGGACCACAGTATTACGCACACTGGAGAAAGGTGCCCTGCATATGATATTTCCTATTATCTAACACTTTATAATTAAACCGCTTGTGTAATTAAACCCAGTGTTATACTTTCATATCTCTTTGGACATGGAGCCTATTTGAAATCCCCATATATCTGGGATTGAACTGAACAGGGCTTTGAAAACTAAGATTCTTAAGAGCCAGATCCTAAAATCCTATTAATATCCTATATCTTTAATACTTTTGAGTTTTCGAGACCAAGGCAGAGCAGCAAGCCCGGGTGGAGCTGACAGAACAGGGGTCCACCAAGCCAGAGACGATGGAACTGGATCCCAATAGGGAGGAGCCGACGGAACTGGAGCCCACCAGGGTGGAGTAGGCAGAACTGGAGCCCACCAGGGTGGAGTAGGCAGAACTGGAGCCCACCAGGGCGGAGCAGAGGACCACCACAAACAAGCAAAAATATTCCTAGGGCCAGCGTGGGTCTTTGAGCGTACAATAGCCAGAGAGGTAAGCAAGAGGGGTAATCCAGTATCCAGAGCAAAAGGGTCAAAACAAGGCAAAGCAAAAAATAAAAAATAAAACTATGAGAACTAGAAACAGAGACAAGACTATGAAAGCAAGGAACTGAAACAACACTATGAAAACTAGAAACTAACACAGAAAGGCTTACATATCGCAGCTATCACTAGGGGAGTGATATGTGCAGAACAATACTCGGCAGTGTGTGAAAGGAAGTCCAATGCTTATAAAGCATGCCTGATTGATTGTGCTGTGTGTTTGTTTGTTTGTTTGTGTGTGTGTATAATTCCCACAGGTCTCAGGTGCATGGTGTGATTTTTATCAGGTGAATGTGATTGGTGCAATGGAGCATGGGAAATGTAGTCCAGGGAGTACTGTGTAGTGTAAAGGTCTGTGTGGTGAATTAACGGCACTTCAAAGACTGGATCATGACACCCACATTTGATTTTTGACCACTGAAAATGTGTACAATTTAACAGTTTACTCTCAGAGCCACATTGAGATCACAGTAGTGCAAGAACGGAAGCAAGAACTGAACCAAATTAATAGAATTAATTTAATAGCCTTATATTAAAAGTTTGTTAAGACACAAATTCTAAAATAGCATTAAGATATCTTTAATAGCCTACTTCTTCAGTTACATTTCTAAACTTTCACCAGTGGCATATGAAGCTTGCTGAAGTCAAAAGATTTTACTAGTTGTACTACCAATCTCTGCGTAAAAATAACATAATTATGCTGCCATCTTTCTGAAGTAGTTTTTACCCCCTGCCTCCAAAGGTCAGGTGAAAATTGTCATTTTGACCCCCTCTACAAAATAGTGTATTACTAAGTAAATATATCAATCACATTTAATATTTTGACTTGCAGTGTTTCTTCAAAAAAAAATATCCCCATTCCCCAGAAAAGCAATGCATTTCCATCGTAAATTTCTTCATAAAACTTCAATATAATGCATTATTCACTTTAATTAATGCATTAAATTATTTATTTTTCCCACCCATTTCATATATTTTTTCCATTACCATGTCCCTTAGAGGCTTCATAGTTTGTCTTGTTGGTACAGCATTTGCTTTGTTCATTGTGATCCCTTGCAGCTGTCTTTTTTTGCTTAATAGGTGCTTAGATTTGAGACAAATGCTTTTGAGTAGTCAGTATTAGAACTTTCCGCAACAGAAATTTGCAAAACTTAACAGCTTCAGCATAATGAAGCCACAGTAGCAATGTAAGAGTGCATATATGGAATATATTCGTAGGAAAAGTAGGATGGAGTCTACATGGTCTGAATAACAGTAAAAACAAGGTATTAATTAGCATCAATTTTTATTTATTTCTTAATTTTTTCTCAGCAGTGTGACAATTGTGACACATAATCTAATAAAAAACTGTATGAGGTATTTTGCCTGTTCTAGTGAGAGGGAAACCATTATTTTCAGTTAAGTAACCAAATGTGAACAGGAATAAAATCCAGATGGGCTTCTTGGATTTTGTTTCCATAGTTGGGCATCGTTGACAGAAAAGGGGGTGTGTGAAAAGGAGAAAATGTGTAGTTTAACCCTGCTGTTACATAAAATATCCCTCTGAAGATATGCCCGAGAAACTTAACCCTAATACAAATGTGAGCAAAGCTTATAAGTATATCATTCTGATTATTATAAAAGAGATTTACCTTAATCTGTGGTTTAATGTCTAATTACTTACCTTACACATATAAACACATATTAAGTTCTGTGATCTGTTGCAAAACTGATTTTACTTTAAAATGTCCTTCTCTGAAAGTAATGGAAGTAAACCCTTGGAATGTTGTATTACCCTCAGAGTGATGTAGGCTAGTCCATGATCCAAAAGGAAATATATTCTACATTGAGTTTCATCGTGTTTTTATGTTTTCAGTGTGTGGTTTACTGCACTAATAACCCAGAGCATATAGTAGATTGTTGAAATCTAAGTAGATGCTTACATTACATGAAATGTTCCTGTTATGCTAATTGATAAATGGACAATATTAAAATTCTATACTGAATTCTATAAAATTCTAAACCGAATGGTACAGCCTCACAGCGTGTGTGCCCATATATTCGTGAACAATCATCAAGTGTGAACTTGAAATGTACTGCCAAGCAGTCAGACACACAGCAAGTACAAATCTAGTCCACAGAACAGCTGCACACCCTCAGAGGAAATATTGTGCACGTGCAAGGTCACGGTTGATGAGATTCTGGTAACATATTACTCTAGAGACCAAGTGGTTCATTCAAACAGGTATCTAAATATATATTCACTTGTTGTTGACACATAAATTGTGCAGTGTAGCTTGCATATTATTAATATAAGTTCATTGAATCATATGATGCACAAAACACCACTGACTAGCTAATTAATAAATGTCAATGTAATCATTTGATGATACGTAATTAGAATATGCTTTACATCACTATTTATATTCTTGAACTGTGTCTGTTTTTTAATTGCTGAGAGTCATTGTTGTGAGTCGAGCAGCCACTTGTTATTAATGCAAATCATCTGGGCGTAAATGTACATATCCCAGTGGTACAGCCTGCTAATTAAAATGTGTCCATGGAACATCAATATTTGACTGGAAAAGGTGATCCTTTGAATGTTTACATCCGCAAGGAAAGCTGGTCAAGGAACATTGGTTTTACAACCATGTGTTTCGGCCAACCCTAAAACACACAAACTCGAATTCTGTAATATTCTGCATGAAGTGCCGTTTTGAACAGGATGTTATTTACATTGGATAATTACTGTTGTTCATGTTTACATGCGGATTATGAAAATGAAAGTTTTGGTTTACTTAGCACTACTGCGAGAACATTTAGTGCTCTGGATTTTGTGTGTAATAACTTGAAATAAACTTCTTAAAGTGACAGGACTAATCTGTGTTCCACATGGGCTCATAACCAATCTGTGGGAGCCAGAATTCTTGCTGGTTGGTAGGGGATCAAATACTTATTTCACTCACTGAAATACAAATCAATTTCTAACCTTTATATAATGGGATTTTATTTATTTATTTATTTATTTTTGGTCAATATTCTATTTCTGTCCATTAAAATAAACCTACCATAAAACTTTTCAAAATTGATTTAATGATTGAGATGCGAAGTTCACTCCTTTCTGGCCCTATGATTTAAAGATGCAACACAGGACTGACACGTGTCAGCAGAAAACATTTAATGCCTTGGCCCCATCTTAGAGCTTTTAGTCTAACCATGTCGACTTTGCCAAATTTAGTGCTGGTTCACAGTTTCCAGACTTGCTGTATGGATGCAGACTCTGTGATTGGGTCTCTCTGGCTCTAAAGGCCTAAACCAGAGTCTGTCTACACAGGAAGTAGAGTGTGCCTAGTTCCTCCTCCCACCCACCATCCCAGCGAAAGAGTGTTGAGAACAGCCTGTTCCTTTAACCTACACATGCTCCACCAAAATGTCAGTTGCCTGAAGCGTCAGCTAAAATTCATAGCTGGACAGTGTCACAACCCAAAAGTGGTGATAGCCACCCACCGCAACCTCATTCCTTTGCAATGTAATTAAAATGATCGCTTTCTCTCATTCAACCTTTTAACAGATTAATGCATTTTTTTTGCTACACAGCAGAACTCATGTTTTGTTTTCCTGTTGTTCCCACAAATCTTTCCAACTCCAGAATTTTTTTGTACCAATAGCATGTTGGGTTAGAGAACCAAGCTTCAGTGAGTCATCTGTACTCTCTTGTTGTTTTTGATGTTGTTGTTTAAATGTTTGAAGCCTTTTTTTATGGTGTCTGCAGGGACAGCTTGACATATGGACATCATCCTGTTGTTTTCAGCTGAATCTTGTTAATGTTCACTAAACAAAAGGCATTTTTCTCAGTTCTGAATTCTAAAACACAAGTATTAAGTTAATCATTCTTAAACATGCCTTTAAATCTTAAACTCTGAGTCATTCAACTCAGGGTCCCTCATGTGATTCCAGACCTGTATTTTTGTCCAAACGAGGACAAGGGATGAGAGGATAGTGACTGTGAAAATCACATAAAATCTCCATAAAGTGTCACTTGTATGCATGGTGATACTCCACCCTTTTAAAATCTGGCACGAATACCGGAATGTCCATGGCCTAAAACATTATATGCAAGTGTGTCAATGCCCGACCAAGCACTTGTGTAAAGATGGTTCTGGTTTCATGCTTTGAGAACCATTGAGTTTATGAGTCCAACATTTGAGGGAGTTTAACAGTCAAATAAAAATTAAACACTTCATACAGTAAATGCAACCTAATGTTGTATAGTCTATGTGGGGTCAAGTCAAGTGTTTTAGGAGTAGACTACTGATACTTCTGTGAAGCTGATGGTTGAATAATATGGTGGTGAAACCGTGGTTTGTGCAGAAATTATTTTTATTTTTTTTATTTTTTATAATAGCATCTAGCCATTGAGAGTTCATAAGAGTCGCAGCTAATTTGCAGTGCAGGGTTTGACACCCTCTTTAATATCAGTTACATGAGCTGTAAATGGCCCCTGCAGTGAGACTGAATGTCAGTTTACAAAGCCAAGGTCTAGAGTTCGTGATACACATATAAATAGCATTCTTTGATTGCTGATATCATGTTATGGTAAAGGAGATGACCTTTTGAACAGGGGGTCTTAAAAAATACCAATAAATATAGACATTTTATATTAGTTAAAGCTTTTACTTTTCAAAGCAGAATCATTTATTTTAAAACCTTTCTTAGAGGCGCTTTTATCACCCTGAAGGGGTTTATTTTGCAATTATGACCGGCTAACTTGAACATGATCCTGCTAATTACAAGGCTGCTTGTTAAATAAATAATAAATGGCCATGAAAAATAGAGATTAAATTGTTGTATGAAATGAGAAATGCAACATGACTTGCTTGAAACCAGCACAGCTGTGTAGGACATCATTTTAGTGGTCATTAAACAAAATATTTAAATGCGGCGATTGACCGATTTTCTTAACCCAATCAGCACCAGCCACCCTCTGGAATCATTGCTGCTATGTTGGAAAGTTAACTGTAAGTGAGACTTTTAACAAGCTGTAAATATTGACTGACAGTGCTAGGAAAATGGCATATGGGAGGGGTGGATTAGCATAGGCGCTAAATTTACCCTTGGTGTCTTGGGGGCTGGGATTGAGAAGGACGTTTGTGAAAATCTGAAACTGCTTTCAAAGAGCTGTTGTGCCTCACTTTTGTGAAGCACCCTGTGTACTTCAGTAGCTGGAGAGGCTTTGCCTGTAACTTTATTGAAATAACAGATCACAAATATGTCGGCAGCCAGCTGGATTAACCTGCGTCTGGGGAGTTACACACAGTTTTCTTCATCAGCTGCTGTTTTCTCTCAAATGCACTCACCATGTTGCTCAGGGAGCCCTCTTCAGAGAGGGTGGCAGCTGGCTTGGCCATGTTTTTCAACATATTCTTCCTGTGGGCACACATTTATTAGTCAAATACACCTCCATCTCTACATCCAAAGGAATAACAACTGCCGATTTGATAGTGAATGGGTTTCATAATCACAAAATAAAAGAGCATTCTTGGTGCTCTTCCCAGATAACATTGAGGCTTTTGCTGTGTCATTTTATTTGGCTTATTTTGAAAAGTGCATCACCATCCTTTGATGTGGTGTTTTGGGGGAAATAGCACATGCTGAGATCTTCATAACACACAGTGCTAAGAATTTTATCAATTAAAGTCATACGCCGCATCTTCAATCAATCAGAAGTACCTGACTTTTTCATTTGTCTGGCAAACTTACATTTATGCATAATTTGCATGGTTGGCCATGCAAGTGTTGTCTCTTTTTTCAGGAGCCTGTTTTATCCTATTTCAATGAATTAGAGAGAGAGGCATAAATGCAATCATGATAGGGAAGGAATTTGGTCTGACTGCAGCCGTCCCTCTGAACTGACTCTTAATGACTCACGGTCAGTGGGGTCAAATATTCGCAGTCCCCATTTTAGCTCAAAGCTTCCCTTGAAATTGCTTAGATACTGATTAATCAAAAATCCACTTGTAGCCCCCCCCCCCCCTCCCATGTACAGTCTATTCTTGACACAAATTTTGCTCTTTACCAGTAACTCCAACTGACCCACCTGTTATGTGTGAGGGCTCTTCTTTTATGAGTGGGCTGCACTGCATTATATTGGGAGTCTATTTAGGTCTGCATGTTTGGCAGTGAGCTGCAACTAGAGGCTTCAGACCCATACTTAGCCAAGAACAGAAGCCAGAGGGCTCACTCTCTTTCATTCACCTTCTTTCTGGTTGACAAACAAGGCTGTTCACTTAAATGAAAAGGTGCTGGCTGACACAAAGCTCCCTTTCTTTTAAAAAATGCTGCTGTGCTTTGGTGTTAACAGGAATTCTGTCATTTTCTTTTGGGGTTTCAGGACATTTACACAACAGTACTAAAATGATTCATTTCCAGTCGTAATGTCTGTGGCTTTTGGCTCTGGGCTCTGGACTGTGGAAAGCAACTTTTTGGTTCTTTCCCATATGTGCTAGGGGTGTAAAAAGTACTGAAAATCTTTTTTTTTTATTTTTTTTTTTTTACATAATTTAAAGAATGTAAAATTAATTATATTAAGTTTAAGTTAAATTTTTGTCAAAAATGTTCAGAACATGTTGAATCTGCTGAATAGGACATAGTTTTTGCCATGAATATGTTAGATAGATAACAGATACTGTAGATAGATAGATAGATTTTTTTTGTAAGAGAGTGCTCAGTATGCACTGATACTTAATAATAATTAGGTACAGTAATAACATACAATTACTCAAGGCTTTATATCACTGGTGCCTGGACAGACTCGATTTTCATTCTATTTGTCATAATCAAGTTTCCTTTCAAACATTCCTGCACAGTTGTTTTTCACTGTTTAAACAGTTGCCCCACTTACAATGTGAATATATCATTAATGCCAACAGTGCTGAAAACTTGCTGCAAATTTATGACCGTTTAGTAACTGGTATCTGAAACAGTTGAATACTCTGTTTTGGGTTGATATTCAAAACCTTCTCACCTTGACTTACTGTTGCACAGTCATTCATGTTCACTTCCATATTTTGACATTAAGAGCTTTGCTATCCAACATATTAAACAGTGCATTTGGAAAATAAAGCTGACGCTTCTAAATGACAGGAAGGACTGTAAATGGGTGAGGAATGTCAACTGTCTAAAAGATTCATGAATACTTTCCAGCAGGGCCGTGCACAGACCTTTTGAGGGGCATGTGCTGAAACTGAAAAAGGGCACCCCCCCCCCTTTTTATATCAAGATTATTTAGTAAGCCTGCATAAAAGGAAGAAATGGTCACATCTTTATGACAAATTCAATAACACAAAATAATAGTCTCAAAAGCTTTAGATTTATTAACGATTAATAACAACCATAATAATAATATTAGATAATTAGATAATATAGATAAACTGGGTTTTAAGGGCTTCTTTAAACCTAATACAACAGCAACCTTCTGTGAGCCATGTATCTGGCAAAAATGTTATACTGTGGTGGTCAGGGATGTTGGTCTCTTGAAGGTCTCTTATTCACTAAACTTTCCCTAAAATAAGCCAGCAATGAAAAAATAAATAAAAATAGTGTGAAAAGTACAGTTGCAGTGAAAAGTATTTCTGAAGGATCACGTGACACTGAAGAGTACTGATGTAATGATGCTGAAAATTCACCTTTGATCACAAAAATAAATTACATTTTAAAATATTAAAATAGAAAACAGTTATTTAAAATTGTAAAAATATTACACAATATTACTGATTTTGCTGTATTTTGGATCAAATAAATGAAGCCTTGGAATGAATCATGAATTACATTCTGTATGATAAAATATAAAGATTTCATTGATCTTCTGTAATTTTTTTTTTTTTTTTAGTTACTACTACATTACTGTAGTAAAACCATGTTTTACAACATTTTATAAAGAGAGTATACAGAGAGTATACCATAACATGATTAGCCTAAATGTTAATAAATTAAGTGTATCAGCAATCATAAATCAAAGAAGAAATTTCTTAGAAATATGTTATCTAGGTGAAGAGGATCATTTGCGCTTTGTGTAAGTTCCAGTACGAAACAGCGGGGGGAGCACCTGTTATGATTTTCCGATGGTAAAAACAAATTATATGTTGTTGTATTACTTATCAATATATCGTTTTTGACCAGCGAATGTGCGCAAATGTGATTTTTTTTTTCTGTCCGTCATTAAAACGGCGACGGCGCTTGCCGCTGCGGGCATCACATTACATTTTCATCTAGGTTACAAACTAGTTTTTGTAGCTATATAGACGGAGCGCTCAGTTTTTCCTGTGGTAAAATGCATTTGGCCAAATTAGCATTTTATAAAAGATGAAATGCTACTGTATGCACAGGCTGTGTTGGCTATGTATTGGCTATGACTAGATGGCAAATGCTAGCCCTCTTTCTCAGGCGACGTCCCACATGTCTGAGTCAGTGAGTCAGTCAGACATCAAATAAATAAAACATTAGCTTTTATAGACAGTGTTTAGTAGTACTTATTCAAACAACAAGATATTTATTTACCCTTCGCAAAACTTTGTTCAGCTCAGCTGTTGTCTACTGTGCGGCTGCTGTAAAACTTCAGTTGATTCAATGAATATAGAGGGGGCGGAGTTATCAGCTTACTGACAGCTTGAGGATCCAATAAGATTTACACAAGCTCGTTTTAAGAACTTTCATTTGGTAAAACAGACAGACAGACGTAAAGGGGGACCAATAGCATTGATAAAAAAAAAAAAAAAAAAAACCACCACCAAAAAAGGGCACTTCGGAGTGTAAGGGCAAAAAGGGCATGTGCTCTGCACAGGTTGAGCCCTACCTGTGCACGTGCCTGCTTTCCAGTTCCTGGACAAACAATGTTCAAATCCATGCAGCTTGGCAATCATTCCCTCTTGAATTCCAGCAACCCACTTTTCTAGCAGAGCTGCTAACTTTTACAAATCTTGACTAAAATGCATGGTTTCTAGCACATAATGATGAAAAATATAGCTAACACTTTTCTTTTCTGATTACAAAGCATTATTGTGGCGAGGGGGGCGTGGTTTAGCGGAATCCGCAACGGGAGAGAGACGGAGGGAGCAGAGCGAGGCGTAAGTAGGTCAAATGCAATTAACGAACACGTGTGTTTGATTGCAGTAATTGGCGTGGAGAGACCGGATATAAGCCGAGTCACCGCAGAGAGAAAGAGAGAGAGACACGCTGGGACCTCGTGCTGCACTAGGGAAGCTACAACAGTGCTTTAAAGTTATTGAAGTTATTGACCGTGTTTAAGCAATCGTTTGCTGTCTACGCCCAGAGGGCATCGTGTTTTCTTATTTTGTATTACTGAATAAACGAGTGTCCCAGCAACAAGCCGACCCCTGCCTTCTTCCTTCCTATTGAGACTGTGTTGAACCTTGTTACAGTGGTGCCGAAACCCGGGAAGGAAGAAGAGCATCGCCGCCATGCAATCTCCGTCAGGTACGCCATTTGCGGACATCATCCAGTCGCTCGCCGGTCTTCATCAGGAACAACATCAACACATGCTGGCGATCAAGGAGGAGCAGGACAAACGCTTCGAGGCGCTCCTCCGGGCCCAGCATGAAGACCGCGAGCTATTCCGGAGCTGGGTAGACCGGGAGGCCCGGGCCACCCCTTCGTTTAAAGACCAGACATCTCCTCTGCCGCTCAACAAGATGGGGCCTCAGGATGACCCGGAGGCCTTCCTGGACCTGTTTGAAAAATCGGCAGAGGCTCGAGGGTGGCCCCCTGCGGACTGGCCCCTGCGGCTCATTCCCCTGCTGTCCGGGGAAGCGCAGGTGGCCGCTCACCAACTGCCAGTCCAAAACCTCCTGGCCTACCAGGACCTCAAGCGTGCCATCCTCCAGCGGGTCGGTCGGACTCCGGAGCAACATCGCCAGAGGTTCAGGACTCTAACCCTGGAAGAGTCTGGCCGGCCCTTCGTGATGGCACAGCAGCTCCGGGATTCCTGCCGCAAGTGGTTGATGGCCGACAGTAGCGACGTCGAGGACGTGATCGATCGTGTGGTACTGGAGCAGTTCGTGGCCAAGCTGCCAAGGAAGACAGCGCAGTGGGTCCAGTGCCACCGCCCGACGTCGCTGAACCAGGCCATCCAGCTGGCGGAAGACCAAATGGTGGCGTGTCCAGGGGTCGGCGACCCCTTACCATCTGCTTCTCTCTCTTCTTCTCTCTCCTCCCCTCCCCTCTCTCTCCCTAAATCTGTCCCTCTCCCCAGGTCCCGTGGGGGGCTTCCGTCGAAGCTAGCCCCGAGGTGGAGGACGAATTACGGGGCTGAGTCACCAGCAGGTCCCAGGGCTCCTCCCAGGGGTGGGACCTCGCCCATGGGATCCGTTCCCCAGGCCCCGGCCTCTCCGCTCTCTCCTCGCCAATCGCTTGACCTACTTCCTGCCGCCAGGGTGGCGGTAAAGTCTGGGCCGGCCTGTTGGCGTTGCGGGGACCCAGGGCATTTTATCGATAGGTGTCCGGTGATGGAAGTGGGGACGTTGATCCGGGTCCCCGACGCGCCAAAGGCTGCCCTCGATCAGGCTGGCTTATACCAAATACCAGTGAGTATCAGGGGGGGTACATATCAGGCTTTGGTGGATTCGGGATGTAACCAATCCTCCATCCATCAAAGCCTGATTCATCCGAAGGCATTGGATAATAGCCGCATGGTTAGGGTTCGGTGTGTACACGGGGAAGTGGTGAATTACCCTATTTTGCCTGTGGATATTAAATTTAGGGGAGGAAAACATAGAGTAGAGGTGGCCGTTAACCCGCACCTCAGGCATCCGATAATTTTGGGTACGAATTGGCCCGCGTTTAATGAATTATTGGGGTATTTATGTTCGGATGGCTCTTGGGGGAAACAAGGGAGGGATGGAGTAGCGGTTGCGCAGGTGGGAGAGGCTGAACCGGAACCACCGGAACCTGTGGCAGGGGAACCGAGTGCTCCCGAGCGGAACATCCTCCCGGAGCGCGATGATTTTCCCCTGGAACAGTCCCGCGATGAGACGCTAAAAAATGCTTTTGACCAGGTTCGCTCGATCGACGGACAGCTTCTCCTCCCTGACCAACCGCTCTCTTATCCGTACTTTTCAATTTTAAAAGATAGGTTGTATCGGGTGACCCAAGACGCCCAGACAAAGCAAGATACAACCCAGTTGTTGATACCTAAAAGCCGCCGGGAAATGCTTTTCCAGGCGGCTCATTGTAATCCAATGGCCGGGCATTTAGGGCAAGCGGCTACACTAAACCGTCTCATGGCCCGCTTCTTCTGGCCGGGCATTCACGAGAATGTGCGCAGATGGTGCGCGGCTTGTCGTGAATGTCAGCTGGTGAATCCACCGGCCACCCCAAAAGCACCATTGTGCCCCCTTCCATTAATGCAGGTCCCCTTCGAACGAATTGGCATGGACCTCATCGGGCCATTAGAGCGGTCAGCACGAGGACACCGCTTTGCATTAGTTCTGGTGGACTATGCAACGCGATATCCTGAGGCAGTGCCTCTCCGCTCTATCTCCGCGAAGAGTGTGGCGAGTGCACTGTTTCAATTAATCTCCCGGGTGGGGATCCCAAAGGAGATCCTCACCGATCAAGGCACGGCGTTTATGTCACGTACTATTCGCGAGCTTTATGAATTATTGGGCATTAGATCGATTCGAACAAGCGTCTATCACCCACAAACAGACGGGCTGGTCGAGCGATTTAATCGCACATTAAAATCCATGATTCGTAAGTTCGTTCAGGAAGACGCCAAAAATTGGGATAGGTGGCTAGAACCCCTCTTGTTCGCTGTACGGGAGGTCCCGCAAGCCTCCACGGGGTTTTCCCCCTTCGAGCTTCTTTATGGGCGCCAGCCCCGCGGGGTCCTTGACGTCCTTAAAGAAACTTGGGAGGACGGACCTTCTGCTAGCAAAAACGAAATTCAATATGTCATGGACCTGAGAACAAAACTCCACACGTTGGGGCGGCTATCCATGGAGAATTTGTTGCAGGCTCAAGACAAACAGAGTCGGTTGTACAACAGGGGGGCTAGGCTACGTCAATTTGCACCGGGGGATAAAGTGCTTGTATTACTCCCTACCTCTAGTTCAAAGTTACTCGCGAAGTGGCAAGGACCCTTTGAGGTCACACGGCGGGTTGGGGATCTTAACTATGAGGTAGCTCGAACGGATAGGGGCGGGGCACATCAAATATACCACCTCAACCTATTAAAAAAATGGTCTGAGGCGGAATCAGTGTTGCTGGCGACGGTAGTGAGTGGGGAGGAGGATCTCGGTCCAGAAGCGAGTTCAAAATCCCAATCTCTCGCTCTGGCCCCTGGAGGAGACCACCTCTCACCATCGCAGCTCACTGATATCAAGTCCATTCAAGCAGCCTTTGCTGATGTGTTCTCGCCCCTGCCTGGTCGAACGAATCTCATTCAGCACCATGTTGAGACCGAGCCGGGCGTGGTAGTTCGCAGCCGGCCGTATAGATTACCTGAACATAAAAAAAAGGTGGTTCAGGGGGAGTTAGAGGCAATGCTAGAGATGGGAGTAATAGAAGAATCCAACAGTGACTGGGCGAGCCCGATCGTCTTAGTACCTAAAACAGACGGCTCCGTGCGGTTCTGTGTGGATTATAGAAAGGTGAATGCTGTGTCAAAATTTGACGCATATCCAATGCCCCGGGTGGACGAATTGCTTGATCGGCTAGGCTCGGCTCGCTTTTACTCGACGCTGGATTTAACTAAAGGTTATTGGCAGATCCCCTTGTCTCCCATGACCAAAGAAAAAACAGCTTTCACCACGCCGTTCGGGTTACACCAATTTGTCACTCTTCCGTTCGGGCTATTCGGGGCTCCAGCCACGTTTCAGCGTCTCATGGACAAAATTCTCCGTCCGCATGCTGCATATGCCGCCGCCTACCTGGATGACATCATCATCTACAGTGGGGATTGGCAGCGACATATGCAGCATTTGCGAGCGGTCCTGAAGACGCTGAGGAGGGCTGGGCTCACGGCTAATCCGAGGAAGTGTGCAATTGGGCGGGTGGAAGTAAGATATCTGGGTTTCCACTTGGGTCATGGACAGGTGCGTCCCCAAATTGATAAGACGGCAGCAGTTGCAACTTGTCCAAGGCCTAAGACCAAAAAGGAGGTTAGACAGTTCCTGGGGCTGGCAGGGTATTATAGAAGGTTTGTACCTAATTTTTCGGATACTGCTAGCCCGCTGACTGATTTAACTAAAAAGGAGGCACCAGATACGGTCCAGTGGACGGAGCAGTGCCAGCAGGCTTTCACCCAGTTAAAAGCTGCCCTGTGTGGCGGACCGCTCCTGAATGCACCTAACTTTTCTCTCCCCTTTATCTTGCAGACAGACGCGTCGAACAGAGGGTTGGGCGCAGTCCTGTCCCAGGAGGTGGAGGGGGAAGAACGGCCGGTGCTGTACATCAGTCGGAAGCTCTCTAAGAGAGAGACGATGTACAGCACCATAGAAAAAGAATGTCTAGCGATCAGGTGGGCTGTTCTTACCCTCCGTTATTACCTCCTGGGGCGGGAGTTCACCCTCTGTTCGGACCACGCTCCTCTGCAGTGGCTCCACCGCATGAAAGATACCAACGCGCGGATCACCCGGTGGTATCTAGCTTTACAGCCATTTAAATTTCAGGTGATCCACAGGCCGGGTGTACAGATGGCTGTGGCTGACTTCCTCTCCAGGAGGGGGGGGGGGAGGCTGCAGGCCGGACGGCTCCCCGGCCTGAGTCGGGCGGTGGGGGTATGTGGCGAGGGGGGCGTGGTTTAGCGGAATCCGCAACGGGAGAGAGACGGAGGGAGCAGAGCGAGGCGTAAGTAGGTCAAATGCAATTAACGAACACGTGTGTTTGATTGCAGTAATTGGCGTGGAGAGACCGGATATAAGCCGAGTCACCGCAGAGAGAAAGAGAGAGAGACACGCTGGGACCTCGTGCTGCACTAGGGAAGCTACAACAGTGCTTTAAAGTTATTGAAGTTATTGACCGTGTTTAAGCAATCGTTTGCTGTCTACGCCCAGAGGGCATCGTGTTTTCTTATTTTGTATTACTGAATAAACGAGTGTCCCAGCAACAAGCCGACCCCTGCCTTCTTCCTTCCTATTGAGACTGTGTTGAACCTTGTTACAATTATATAATGTGCATTAGCTTGATCTGTCCCATCATCACTTTCCCCTGATGACTCTTATTACGCTGTGATAAAAACCTTGAGATTGTGCCACACTCTCAGATTTCTTCCATCAGCACTGGCAGACGTCCAGTGTGGACTGATGGTTTGCACTCAGTGGAAGCGACTAGAACATAGTAATACACTGAAAAAAATTATAAACGCAACACTTTTGTTATTTGCCACCATTTTTCATGAGCTGAACTCAAAGATCAAAGACTTTTTCTATCTACAAGGTCTATTTCTCTCAAATATTGTTCACAAACCTGTCTAAATCTGTGTTAGTAAGCACTTCTCCTTTGCAGAGATATTCCATCCACTTCACAATTGTGGCAAATCAAGATGCTGATTAGACAGCATGATTATTACACAGGTGTGATTAATTTTGTAAATGAATAATTTAGTTCGGTGTAGATTGAAAATAGCTGTGTCAGCTCCTCTGATGTCTTGTGCAATTGGTTGCTTTACAATCCTTTTTGGGCTTGACAATCAAAGGTGTGTGCATTACCATGGATAGGAAACAAAAGAGTACTGCAATGAGATTGAGAAATCTTAGAGCTTTAATACTGGCATTAAAACTAATGCATGTAATTAAGTATGTGTATGCATGGAAAACATGGTTTGCATAAAAAGAGAGATTGTAAAATAATAAAACTGTTTAATGGAGAAGCTTGATTATGAAAGCACCTTCAGTTGTTTAATCAAAGAGCGAAATCAGTTTATATAATGCAATACTGCAGTTTGACAAGTTTATAGACTCATTAAATATTGATTATATTGTTTGATTTGTGTTTTGATGGTGTGTCACTGAGGACACACCTGTAAACTGAACATGTCCTCAGGCAATATGTGCTAAAGCTGGATGAGATCAGAAAACACAGTTCTGCTCAGCTTTCATTGAGTCTTCAAGAACTGTATATAACCAGAGTGAGGAAAAGGGCTCAGAAAATCACTCTGGATCCCTCAAATCCAAGCCATCTCCTTTGTGAAATTTTGCCATCTGGCCGGCACTATAGATCAACTAACATCAGGACAGCCAGACACAAAGAAAGTTTCTTCCCCAAGGCAAACTATCTCATGGACAATTAAATTCTTGCACCATTGTGCAATATAAATGTGCAATAACCCTTATATTTATTTAATACCACCCATCTTAGTCCATCTCTACATCCTATTCCATCATAAAGCTCTTTCTGAATTCTGACTCTGACTTCTGAGATACGTGATTTTACAGAAGTTAATCAGAAAGTAGTGTTTATTATTATCTTTCCTTGTGGTCACCTTCCACATAGTTTATGGTTTTATAATACATGGTTCATATGGTGCATATATTCATGTGTAAAAAAAATTATGATACTTTTATGGTGTTTTTGCTTCTTTTTTAAGCTTGACAGCCTCAGTCCATGTTCACTGCAGTTGAATGGAAATCAGAATACAAAACTGTTGGAGGTTACAGTTTGGCTGATGAAATCTTGAACTACAAAACATGCAGCATTCAAATGATATGGTTTTCATTAGGCAAGCAACAAAGGCCCATATTTTCCATGGGTAGAGCAAAATGTGCAAAATCTCTTTTTAGAGTTTCATCTGGTTGGACTAAATCCAAAGGAACAGAACAGGCCTATTCCATTCCAAAATGCCCTGTTGGCATTACATAGATTGCCATGATACTCTTTGTTACATAACTGCTCGAAATCCACCATTTTAATGTGCTAATATTTTTCTCTACATCTCTATACTCTCTAAAATACATTTCCCCCCATTATGTTAAGCACAGTTCACTTCTTGTGGTATTGCATAATAGTAACTGTCTGAATTTACAATTTTGGATCATACCAGTTTCCTCTTTCCAAAAATCTCTTTGAAAAAACTCTGCAAAGAAAGACAAAAGACACATCTGAGTCAGTAAATCATGTCAGATGCATGATGACAAACTGTCGATTGTCTCTAGCATGCATCCATATTCTGCATTGATATCAGGACTTTACTGTTTATCTTAAGCAAGTTCTTGATGTAAATGTAGACGAGCAAACATTGAAGCTAATAGTTGCACATGCTGAAACACCCGTTTTGTGTGTCTGTGTTGCAAGTGGAAGACACACAACACAAAACAATAGGACTTTGTGTATTAACCTGATGTAACAGTTAACAGATGGCCAGAAAAGCTATAAAAGCCCCAATCATGAAAACACTGGCGAAAAGAAGACTGTAACACATCAGAATATGCTTGGAAAACAAAGCTGGCATTAAAGCTCTCTTCCTCCCAAGTTTTGTCCATTGAGGTGTTGTAAAAATGGTCATAACTGCTCTCTGCTGATCGTAGATTTAATAGTTATCATATGTGTCAGACAGCTGAACTACATTCTGAATAATGAAAAGGAAGTGAAATGAATTAGTTTTGACCTCTTAGTCTCGGGCTGTTTAAATAACCCATTTAGGTTTTGTGATATATTACTTAAACCAATACTGATTCTTTTGGCTCAAAGATTCTGTCAGAACTGTGATATTGACTGCTTAAATGAAGTCTGCATTGGTCAATTTTGTCTGTATCCTTAAATGTATTTAGTACTAGATCAGAGTCAATAGATTTTGGGGCTGTCTATCAAAACCACATGGACATCCATGAACATAATCAAACACTATCTGTTTGCCTAAAGCATTTGCCTAATTTGATCATTTCTGTGTGGTCACCTGTTTATATTTACAAAGTAGGTGTCAGTGAGGAAGTCTTCTTTTATCCCGTCTTAAATAAGCAGTGCTGAGCACTTCATATGTCCAGTTTACTCCCAGCACACACCCTTAAATTGTGGGAAACTGAAAACTGAACTAAGTGCAAGTCCTATTAATATTACCATTAAAAAGACATTTAAACCACAGAATAACCACTGCACACATAATCATAATCCTATTAACAAATATCTCACGATTTGTGCATCCATGCAGAGTATAATCAATAAAGTCAAATATAGTCACCAGTTGACACCAGTTTCATCATGAAAAAACAGATTTTTTGGTTGTTTTCTTCTTTGACTCAATGCATCTGTCAAAACCCAAGGACCACACATCATGGCTTGATTTGAGGTACACCCCCAAACACACATGGCTAAATATTTGCCTTGCAAAGGTAAACTTATGAGTAGGAGGGCCTAGCACAAACCCTGGGCTTCACAGCATGTTTATTTGATGTAGGTCTAGTGTCAAGAAAATTATTAATTCAAGCAAGAAGAAAAGTAAAGTGAATAATATCAATTGAGTAATACACTTTATGGCTGACACTGTCATTTATTCACTGTAAAAAAAAAAAACGGAACAAGCTGTTTACTTAAAAAAATAGTTAAATAGTAAAATAGTTTCTCAGGCTTGATTTTTTAAATGGAATCTTCCTGAATAAATCACGTGAAATTTCCTAAATTAATTAATCTATGACACAATTAATTTAATATAATTAGTGAAATGTGCTCATTTATTTTAAGTTGCATCTCAAAAGTCTGTGATTTTAAGTGAGGTCTGTTTATGACTTTGAGTTATTTTATACATTTAAAAGACTGCCAAAGAGCTCAGGTAGGAACATACTTGAGAAATACTGTAAAGTATAGTCCACTAGCACTAGCAAAGGCTAACTGCTCATTAAACAAGGCTTAATGCCTTAGAGGAATAGTATTCATAAACATAGGTTCTGCACAATGGTAATGATTTAACTTTGCAATGGACACTTCAGTGTAACAGAAACTCTTTCAAATGTCAAACATTACTGAACATTAAACATAGATGCTTCCATTCACTCAAAAACATAAAATAGCATTTAATTTCAAAATTTACTCTCCGTATCAAGCCACATGCAAAGCATTCAGGGAACTAACAATCACCTCTAAAATAAAACTGCAAAATTGAGTTAATACTCTTAAAATGAATAGGTAGCCTTCATTTCTTTATTAGTATTATTATTATTATTATTTTAGTTTAGTCAGTTCCTCAATTCAAGGATCAAAACTGTATGTTTTGCTTAAAATGAGGAAAACACATCTCTTGGTTCCATTAGTAAAAGGTCCTCAATATTTTCTATACTACACTGAATCACATTTTCTTTAGCGGAATCTACACATTATTTTTAATTATCACCTTAATTTTTTAAATGAGAATTACAAGCCCATAATTCATTATTTTACAGTATTGCTTTTTGGACTGTTCAGTCCTGACATACATTTTTAGGCCTACCTGAAAGACTAATTCATCATGATTTCTTAAAGGATACTGTAGTTCACCCAAAAGTTTGCACCCTTTGCTTTGTTTCTTCATCTGAACAGATTTGGAGAAATTTAGCATTACATCCCTTGTTCATCAAAGGATCTTCTGCAGTGAATGGGTGGCGTCAAAATGAGAGTTCAAACAGAAAATGTTCCATATGAGTGAACTCTTCCTTTAAATAGCCTTTAATTAAGCCATTTCTTGGGTCTATAAATAAAATAATGTCTTGTTCTTTTTTCATCACACCTTATATGCTTCCTTTTGATCAGATGCAGATGCATTTGCAAATTCCAGTCTAATGTTAATAAATGACTGGTCTTACTTTTTTATTAGCTAGGCTATTACCATCCTCAACAAGAGGAGAGCTTATCTAGTCAGTGCAACGAACTGCCACTGCACTCTCTCACAAGACCAAAACAGAGTTATATTTAGATTTTTATCTTATGTCATAGATTATTATTTTTTTTTTTAGCATTGCAAGCAGCCTAAAATGTATGCAACACAACAACTTGTACTGGTGGAAAGAAGATTATACTAATTTTCGGCAGCTTTCCTTAATTGGCAACCTCATAATCTTTAATACATGTAGATTGTATAAATAAATGTATAGTCAGTAACTATACACTTAGTATATTATTCACTTTAAACCATATTTACTGTATTTTTACTGTTTATTTTATTTGAATTTTTATACTGTATAACAAAAACAGTAAGATCCTAGCATGTACAAAGAATCTGAAAAGGAGCGCCTGTTCCTTTAACTCATTTAGGGGCGTGGCTAGCTGTCAGCATGCATTTGATTGACAGCAGAATGCAGGAGAGAAACTTGATCCGAGCAGCCTGTAGTTTCCACGGTGTATCTCTGCTGTGTCACACCCCCAGTCTGTTACTGTGAGCACTTAAAGCTGCTTTACATCATTTGACTTGAACAGTGCACCGTGTTCACGGGTGGGTTACAACTTAATACGACACGTTTGTCATTTGGAATTAAAATACGTTTTGAATGCGGATACTTCATATGAAACGGACTGGATATTGCCGCCTTCTCCGTCAGAATGATTTAAATAGCTACTATAATAATATAAAACGAAAGCTGTATTCTTTTTAAACGAAGGGAAAGCATTTCAGTGAACTGTAACATTTGACAGTAGATGCATCTTCTCACCCTGGACTAAATCGAATTATATGGTAAGTGTTTTTTTTTTTTTTTTTAACTTAGAATAGAGTGGAATAAAAGAGGATATAATTTTATTATTAATATTATTTTATTTTATATATATATATTTTATATACCCTGGGAACTTTGGGAACTCTGCTTTGAGACGGTGCTTTGTTTAATTCATGTTTTTGGTGACACTGGTTGCTGATGCCAAGTTTTAATGATCATAGTAAGGTTTTATAATTAATTAAAAGTATATATATATATATATATATATATATATATATATATATATATATATATATATATATATATATATATATATAAAACAATGGTTCTACACCAGGTTCCAAATATTAACAAAATACAATTTGAAACCATCGGTTTACAGACTGCTGCATTACATTGTCAGTTTTTAATTCACAAAGTTAATAATTTTGATCCATTTTCATTCTTTTGTCCTGGGCATGGAATTCATTATTTAAACATACTTTTTGCGCCTATCATGCTACTTTTTGTGTTTTTTACCATATAATCTTACCTTCTAGAATCACTCAAAAAAATGCGGGGTTGTTTCAATTTTTACATAACATTTTTAAACCATAAGTTAGGTTAGTCCATATTTGACCCAAAGTTGGGTAAAAACAACCCAGCATCATTTTATGAAAATTAAGAGGGAATGTCTGATAATGTAGGCCTACAAAAACGAGATTTGTTTTAAAGTCTTAATTAATGAAGGATGAGACCAGTACATGTTCCTGGATCAACATCCTTGTTGATCCTGGAACAACATTACAATCAGCTAATCAGAACTGAGGGATAGGTTTTCAAGAAATGTCAGTTTTAGGTTTACAATCAGGGTTAGATGCTTCAACATCCTCGTTTTTCACCTATACTTTTCCTCTGATTTTAGGAATAAATTATGGGTAGCGTTATGTTTAGGGGCAGGGATTGGGTTAGATATTTTTTGGACAATAATGTTGATCCAGGATCAACAAGAGATGTTGATGGCAAAATCACTGCGACCGATGTGTGACTCTGACAAATCATTTTGTATGTCAGAAATGACATCGTAATGCCATAAAATGTGTTACACATTTCTTTAAATAATCTTAAATCTTTTCAACTACAATTTGCGTTTAGGTTTGTACATTGTGTAAGACTATCCAGTAACTTTTGGCTTTGTGAAACATGCTCTTGGAAAAATAATTCTTGCCTTTTCAGTAACTCACTTAATTTGGAAAGTTTGTTCAGCAGCCCATTTTTTTTCTTCTTTTTTTTAATAATCAGTTTTGTCAAACAGACTAC
This sequence comes from Carassius auratus, assembly GCF_003368295.1. NCBI lineage: Eukaryota > Metazoa > Chordata > Actinopteri > Cypriniformes > Cyprinidae > Carassius > Carassius auratus. Next base: position 23,374,176 of record NC_039283.1, read on the forward strand.
AGGGAGCTTGTGAGCTATTATTACATCAGTTCTCCATCCTCGAATAAGACTTAAATAGAGAAGACCTTCAACTGATGAGTTTCCATGTGAAATCACCAGAGGCTAAAAAATGCAGCGATGACAGCAAGATGAGACACAAGTCATTTCAAATGAATAACTAAAAAAAGTTTCCTCTATACGCAGGGTTTTGTGTCTTATGTCTATTATGTTCTCGCTGCCCTGTTCTGTTCAATGAAAGTTAATGGTGAGATGACTTTTATCAACCAGAAGCAACTCTTGACACATAGGCTATCTATCATTTGACTTTAGAACACTTCAACAGCCATTAGCCACAATTTACTTATTGTGAATATCTACATCTGTGGCCTAAATAAAATAGAAAAACATGCAGACGTTATGGTGGTGAGTAAATGTTGACAGGATGTGAAACTCTTTGAGCCTTGAGAAGCTGCATCTCATTGCAAGCGAAAATTATAGAGCTTCATGTAATGTCGTGCAACGCATCCATACTTCAGTTAATATAAGAGTTGTTGAAGACATTGATTTTAAATTCCACAATCAATCAAATGTTTATCTCTAAAGCTGTGGGCTCCAAAGCTCATATGCTTTGTACACTTCAAAGAGGTTTTCACACATCTGTGGAGTCTTTGGAAGAACGTAGCAGTTGCTGTGGCTGTTGATAAGTGTCTCTTTTGCTGCATAGACTAATGCAGATAACAAATGGGATTTTAGTGCTGCTGGTGTCACATCTGTGGTCTCAGTAATAGAGCGGCTGATTGAGTGTTGGGAACAAATTGTGGTCGTGTCGGGTTGCTCCATTGTTTATATCAACTCTCCCCCTTTAATCGAACAGGTGAGAAGGTCCAAATGCAGCTGTCACTGTTGGGAGGTATCTAGTAGATGTGTGTGCATGTGTGATGTAATGACGGCACAAAAGTTAATGACCACAGGAGATGTTTGTCACAGATTTAGCTATCAAATCCTGTTGATCAGGCCACGGACCACACTCCACTCCCATATAGGCAAATAGACACTTAGATACTTTATTGAGGAAAATTAAGGATTATCTACAGAAGGATTACAAGACAGCTACTCTTTATTAACCAAATGATACCATGCTTTAAAATGAATCCTACATAATTTCTTAACCCATGCAAATATGCCTTCATTATCATAAAAGTGTCATGATCAGACTCCTCAACCCTTATGAGTCAATTAGATAGACCTCATTTGCAGATGGGAAGCAATACTGTTTACAGATCAAAGTATCTGTAGACTTGTTTTTTTGCTTTCTCTATTTTAAGCATCTGAAACTAACTGTGAATGAGAAACTGTTTCTGCTGGGTTGTTGAACACCAGATGCAGACCTGCCAAACTTTGAATTTTTTCAGCGTGGTGGTGGTGGTGGTGGGGTTGTACTGTTTGTACATTCCTGTTTACTGTAACTGTTTACCGTAACAGTTTAGTACATTTTTGCTATTTAGTTTTTTAATGCTATTTAAAAAAGAAACAAGTAGTTCTAACAATGTAACAATGCAATCTAAAAACATAGATAATAAAAAAATAAAAGGCTATTTTAATTACCCCATTAAACTTTACAGTTATTGCTATCATACAAATACACATACTTCTAGGTTTAAAAATTTCAGCAAATTGTATATTTTAATCAGAGTTACAGCTCTCCTATTTCATTGAGCTCAGTCTGTTTGCCGTGTATGTGCGGTGGGACTCAAGTCTGTGGAGTTTAGCGGAGAATCGCAAAGCAAAAGCTCATGCACTTCTGACCAGTGGCAGCTCATAGGTTTTAAAGTATGGAGGATGCACATTAATTGTAATGGTCTGGGGATCCCTGCTGATCGTTATTATTATTATTTGCTTAAACACTTTAAAATGGCTTTTTGGTGGCTTTTAGTCAGAAAACGTAAAGAAAACAACATACATACAGCACTTACCTGTCCTATCACTTAAAAAACAAACATCCATCCATTCTTAAAAGTCTGTGTTAAAAGAGAGCTGCCTGTTGTGCTATTTAATTAGGCCTACTGCTGTAGCCCATAGTTCTAGCTCCCTTTATTTTACATTTGTATATATACTGTTTGAATGACAGCTTGGAAAATCTGTTGGCGATCAAATATCGCTTCTCATCATAAGTACCTGGTACATTATCAGCCCAGCTGCTATGGGAGACGTTCAAACTAATGATTTATGTTTAAATGTGATTTACGTTTCTATGATGATTGGTTGATATACCAGAAGGGAGTTTAGCCTCCTCTATGATGTTCCTTTTCTCCAAACTCCTCAGCGTGGAAAGTGAACAATCGATGCTGATTGGCAAATTTTTTTTACAACGGAGGCATGAGAGCTCATCTCTCCCCTGGCCTCCCCCTCCCATTCTCTATCACTTAGTGGTTGTAATTACAATAGCAGATTCGGCACATTCTCAATAGAAAAGCGGCGCTTTCACGTTATGGAATTGGTAAATGTGAAATTACAAACAAAAATATATACATTCTGAGACATGAACTGAAATTAATTATGAATTTTATTAACATTAATTAAGATTATTAACATTACCTCCCCCGACGAGCTGCCACTGCTTCTGACAGCAAAATGGAAATATTTCCATAGCTTTTTTTAACATTTACAGATGGACAAAATACCTGTGAAATGCAAGATATGCATTAAGGAAAACGTCACATCTCAAACACATTAAACAGCAAGTCTTTGTCAGCCTCACACACAGCCTTTCTGTCTGACAATCTGACGTGGCGAGCGCAAGCCGCTTTGAACTGAAACTGCAAACTATAGGCTACTAGGAGAGAAATAAAATGCAGAAATTATTTAAATGCAAAACCAAAACCCAAGACGTGTCAATTGTATAGTTTTGAATGGGGAAAAATGCAACGCTCAATATGGCCGCTCAATCACAGGAAGCTCTGCCTTCTGAATGAAAGACCAACGCTAATTGGTTAAGGCACATGTCAATGAAGCTGCCGTTAGAAATCCCAGTTGCTATAGAAACAGTTAGCTTTCCAAGACGTGCTCTTAGGACTGCGCGTGTGCACTGGCTGGTCTAGACTCAAAAATACGTTTTTATAACGCTATTTGAGCAAAAGAAACAACATTTCTAACACAGTTGTCAGATTTCTTTGATGATTTCAAATATGAAATTTAATCTTAGTGAACCATTTGGAGAACTCAATGTCTCCCAATTCAAAGAGATAGGAGTTGCACTTGGATGCCCGAGAGGCATTTCAATGATGGCTGCCGAGTGACATGACTTGTCTTAAAGAGACTTTGGTTAAGAGTGACAAATCGTACCAGCGTACCTTGAGGTCAAAATGCGTAACTGCTAATCAAAATGCGTAAATGTTGGCAGGTCTGCAGATGTCTTAGCTGACGTACTTTATGTAAACGTGTGATTCCTATAGTACTTCAGTATACGGTAGGAGTAAAGTAGCTTAGAAACTTTGCACAAGCCAAATATCTGGATGTCTGGAGGCTGCAGGAAATTATGGACTGCTGGCCAAAACCAACAAGCAGTCAAAAGGAATAAAAAAAAAGGCTTTAAGTTAATTTCAGCCAATGTTTTCTGAAGCAGCAGCACAGATCTGCTCAGACTCGCATGCTGTAGCTACACAAAGACACCATACTGAATTGTAGCGTAAATGTTTAGTCTGCAATTTCCTGTGTGCAATACTACTTCTGATGAGTCGCAAAAAGGAAGAGCTCCCAAAAAACTTTTCTGGAGTGCTGTGGTGAAATGCACATCATATGTAGGATTACTAAAAATGGCAGTAAATCTTGAGACTTGTTCCTTCACTTTAGCAAAGCCAAGAGAAAGTCTAGCATTTCATTGAACATAAAAAGGGCTATTCAGACCAAGAATGACATAAAAAAAGAAAAGTTAAAGATAACAGTTACATTTACATTTATTCATTTAGCAGACGCTTTTATCCAAAGTGTCTTACAGATGAGGACAGTGAAGTTAGAAGTAAAAAAAAAGTGCAGTCCACACCACAATTATAACAATAATGACAATAAAAAAACAATATAGTTGAAATCTCTTTTAAAGAGTTTATTTCCAGTTGATGAACTTTTGTATGGATGCTAATACAGTTATCGTAATAGTTAGCGTTCTTGGTGTGAACGGGCCTTAAGGATCTATCTGAGATCCTTATGTTAGCAGTCCTAATGGACAAGTGAACTGACAGCTAATTGTTTGTGGTGCGTCATCATGCTATTTCTGTCCAAATAAAGTAAACTAATAGCTTGATGGTGTCACACTTAGTAATGAGTGCAAAGATAGCTAATAAATTTAGCCAGGATTTGAATCAATGTTTAGGAGCTTTAATTAATTGTACTATCTTATAACATTAATACAGATCTATCATTATGTGTATTTGCACATCTATGATTACGGTCATGACAGGTATGGTGACAAGCAGTCAAGATGCACCTTATAGTATGAATATTTGCAGCCATCGCAGTGAACTCAAAAGCTATCTCTTTATCTCGTGTGCAAGTCTATTTTGAGCCACAGTGCTGTCTCTCTTTGATCACCAGTGTTCCCTGTGGTAAAAACCCAAGTGTGAGTCCAGCTAAACAGTTGGGGGCATTTGCGGAGGGTAAAGATGACAGACAATAGGCAGAATCACCTTTCAACACATCTTTAAATACATTGGGCATAACATTAAAGAGCTAGTAAATCACTCTCGCCTCCATGCTAATGTGGCGTCACTTTTCATCTTTTCTGCCAAACCTGCAGCATTTCCTCACAGTTGTTCTTGTGAATAGACTTAACACATACAGTGTATATTTAAATCTTTTTGTCTTTAAGAAAGTCAGATTAATTAAGGCTGAAGTGTGCATTTTCAGTGTTAAAATACTTTCTCCTATCCCTTTTTAATGTATAGAGAACACTTTAAGCCGTTAGCCTATTTTTATGACTATTTTTATGACATTACTTTTTTAAGTGGATTTCCCCTGTCATTGTTTTTACCATTACTTGGTACAGAAATTATACACTGCTCTAAAATATTCTACAGTACATCATGACATTCAGCACTCTTATACTTACTAATATAGTGTAATAGTGGCCATCATTTTTCAGCGACTTTGGTTTCAGAACTGTTTTTCCACTGAATTCCCCTATGGAGGAAATAATGTGGTTTTACTTCCAGAACCAGACTGCTGCACTGTTGCTTCTCATCAGTAACTGAAACTGGCGCTTATTTTGATGCCTCTGGCATCACACTGTGAGAGACAAACAAAAGATGCTGTCTTAAGTCTGAGTTATCAATTGTAGTGAAAATTACTACAGTATATTACATTACTGATTAATATTGTTGAATTGTTGGCTGATTGTTGTAATGATTGTTTTTTCTTTGTGAAAACTTTAAGATAATGTATAGGTAAGAAGATAAAATCATTTAACTCAAATAAATATTTAGCTGTGTAGTGAGTGGTATAATGTATAATTAGCCAGTCATTATCTCAAAATAAACAGACTGTAAATTATCATTGAGAAATGGCAGACTATCTGTTGATTATCCCTCACATAAACAGACTCAAAGATTGACATTTGCTCGGTATTCCATAATTAATTCCTGCTGTGCCTTTAAACAAAGCTTTTGTGCTCTTTTTTTTCAAGGTTGTAGCCTGAAAAACTGTAATTTGAAGACATGGAAAATGTAATACTCCACAGCCAAGCCTTCTTAATGTCCCAGAGAAAAAAACACCTCAATGTAAATTGATGAGTGGTGATTTACATTGAATTTTTTTAATTCAAGCAAGCCCCTGTAACACTATAAACTCTATTTCCCTTGCTTTTTTTACTGAAAGAATAATTGGACTTATATTTTTTTTAAATTACATTTTTAAATTACTTGATGAATATTAACTTCCTTTTTGTAAGTTGCTGGTCTGAATGGTTTGCATTCTGTTACAGGCACGTATGTGAAAGGCCACAATGTCTAATAAGACAAAGAAATCAGAGTCCAGGTCTCACTCTCGATCGGCCTCCAGATCAAGATGCCGCTCTGATTCCCGCTCTCGCTCCAGATCACGAAGCAGCCCTAGACCTAGATCAAGGAAGCGCAGATACGGGTAAGTGTCCAGTATGCTAATAAACAGAAGTTACTGACTTTGCAATCATCATGCCATACAAAATATTTAGCAAATTAAAAATGAGATGGTTACCATTACTGCAGCGCACAAAACAGGCGTGTGCAGATGTGCAGTTTCGATTATTAATTTCAGTTTTGAGTTTGAGATTTTGTACTTTCAAGTTTTAGTCCTCACTTTCATTCCTCTCCAAAAAGAGGAAAAACGAATGAAATTATCTCTTAAAAAGTAATCGGCAGTATTTCTTTTCATTTTCCTGACTATTGAGTCATTCATGCAGATTCATTTAGCCTCTTTTGCTGTCTTACAATCAGGCCCACGTGGAATTAGCTCACAATTTTGCAATAAATAAACCCAGAAAATGCAAGAAGAAAGATTACATCTGGGTCTACTTATAATCTTGCGCTTGGTAAACACTGATCTTTAGCTACTCATTCTGACCATACTATAAAGTACAAATCTAAACACAATAATGCTCACTGTGTCTTGACAGATGTGCTTAATGATTGAGTGGGTTGGAAAACTGTTAACTTCTCACTATGTTCGTAAACACACACTGGAACTTCATTTCTAAACACCCACCATGTGACTCATGCTCGGCTTCCCATCCATGACTCTTTTTAAATTAAAATCAATATTCTAGTGCCAGTCTCAGCCATTTAGCCACAGCTGCCAGGCCAAAGTTATGTAAGATAAACATACATTAAAGCACCCTGTGCTTTTATAGCACCTTTACTCTGGCTTCCTCACTTGTTGAAAAGGGGTTGTTCAGTCACCGTAATCTTACTCTCCATGTGTTCATCAGCAATGCATAAAGACTGATATTTGGTAAGGGCTGTGGCTTTGGAAAGGCTCACCACACTTTCTTATTTCCCATGGTAAAATTGTACTCATTCTCATAGGAATGCTGGTTTTGTGCTTACAGCACAGTGGAGCCTGTTAGGTAGCAAATGTAAATTGTCCCTGCAAAAAACAAAACAAAAAAAACTCTGCTCTGTATTAGACAAAAACAGATACATACTTGTGGTACTCTGGTTATTTTGTTTCATTTTTTCTTTTTTTGAGGATGTATGATTTTTTTCCCTATTAGCATGGATACTTTTTCTTGTGTGGTTGACACATTGAGAGCATTCAGAGATATGTACAATGCTTTGTACAATGTACAATATGTATGTACAATGTACAATGATATGTACAATGATTTTTCATGCAAATAGATTTTGCAGAGGGAAAAATCTGATGTCCCTTATTTGCAAGGGAAATCTGGTGAGCCTGGTCTCTTATTGCTGACCACAGTTTCAGAAAGGTTCTGCTGTTAGAAAAAGCTTGACGCATACATGTCAGAAGAATGAAGCATATGGCTTTGAATGAAGTCAAACTGTCTAATGAAAACTCATAGGCATAAGTGGATGAAAATGCAGTTACTTCCAAATTATAAATACCCCGTTTCGTGGAATTGTCATTCCAGACCTGTTTTTCCTTTTGCTTCTGTGGAACATAAAATAATTGTACTGTAGAATTCTACTAGTTGCTTTTTTCAAGCGCAATTACAGTTAAAGAGGACAATTGCACTATTTAAGTCTTATTATGTCTGAAGTCATATAATAGCCTTTTGACAAACGGACCAAAAATTATGTCATTATTCATTGATCACCTGTGAGATGTGAGCTAAAATATCAACGTTTACAGTCAATAATGACTAAAAGGTGTTCAGTTTGTAGATTAAATGCCTCAGTTTCCATTCATTGTATAGGCCTACAGGAAAAAGTGCAACCAGTGCAAGTAAAATGTCTGCTTTTGTGCTTCAGAGAAGAAATAAAATTGTCTTTTTTAAATTATATGGGACCGGCTAAATAATGACAGAATTTTAATTCTAACTGAAGTTAACTAGTGGATAAATAGCTTTAGAGTAATTGTTGTAATTGTTACCTTCAGTTAAAGTCTACTCTCTGTGCAAAGCTAATGTGTTGTAACTGGCAGGCTGAGAACCTCCTCTTTGCTTCGTAGAAAGAGAGTACAAATCTTTCCCATATGACCCATGTGACTGACTCTTTCCATCCGCGCTCACTAGAAGAGATGCAAAGTCCCTCTTGCTCGCTGTGAGAGTATCATGTTGCTCTGTGCACTACCTTCTTACTTTGTATTCCAATGAAAAAATGCATCAGGTGAGTACAAAACCAACCAAAACTGTAGATTATTGTTAATGTCATTATGGTTGTAGTTGTTTGTTTGATTGTAAACTGGTTGCAGAGTGCTTTAGTTGGATAATCATTTTCAACACGGTTTCACTTTCCAAATGATGAAAAATAACACTATACTAGAATGACAGGTTTGAATTCAATGCTAGACATAATTGCATGTCTTTTATCATTTTATTGTCTGACATAGTTGGCATGTGCATATAGTGTTGAAATGTCTCAAGTGTTTGTTCTTTTTACAATGAGATTATATTCGATATATTCATATTGAATATTCTATAGATCTGAGTGTAATGCACAGAATGAAATACTTGTATGCGCAAGTTGTGTAGTCAGTTAATATCAGTGTTTGTGATGTTAAGACACGCTGAAAGAGACAAGAATCAATAACTACTGACTATAGATGTGTTCATAAATAGAACAACAGGGCCACCATGTGGCTGAAGTTGACCTTGCACCTAAAGCTTTTAAATGTAATTGGTGGTAGCAAAAGTGTGTACAACTTGAAAGAATTACGTGAAATATTGTTACACTAATTATTGATCTTAAATCTTTGAATTAGTTTAATCAGTAATGGAATACACAGATTACATATTTCTTGTATATTTGGAAAAAAAAAAAGTCTATATTGAGTGTCCTTTTAGTTTTAGAACGTTTATATTAACGTTATCAATTATCATTCTGATTTAAAGGGATAGTTCATATTTTATTATTATTTATTTAATAACAAAATAATTTATTATTATTATTATTACACATTCTTTTAAGATAATCTTTTTTTTAATACAACTACTGGGCATTCAAGCTCCAAAAAGGACAAAAAGCTAAATAAAAGCAAATGTTTAAAATGTTTAAAATAAAATGTTTAAAAGCAAATGTTTAAAAAGTTTTTTTTTTTTTTTGAGGAAATGCCACAATTTTAAAGTCGTTATTTCTTGTTATGACCTAAGGCCTCACGTTGGACATCAGTAAATCAAATTTCATTCATTTTAAAGTGTCTCATAACCAAATGTCTTGACATTATAACAAACTCACATTTGACTAAACTTTGATTTGTGATCTGCACTGGAGGTAGAGATTACTAGTGAAAATATCTGGTCTGTTGATCCTCACATAGAGGTATCATATGGGTCTAGAAGATGTTTTGAATAGGGATGCACTGAAATGTAAATTCTTGGCCGAAGCTGAAAAAAAAATGAAACACTTGGTCGAAGGCTGAAAACAGAACATGTTTTTTTTTTTTTTTTTTAATGTCCCCATGTAGGCCTATTTTGCCCTTTTTTTCACCATTGCATAAATTAAATAACCAAAATGTGCTTTTCACTGTTTTGTCCTGATTTTAAAATAAAAAATAAATAAATTACAAAACAGTAATTTAAAAATGTTTTCTTAACACTGAACGTTATTTTAACATTCTAGCAGACATTAAACCAACAAAGCACAATTTAACTTAAAATGAATAAGCTAGTAAAATAATGTTTTTGGCCATTTTTGAGACTTGAATTAGGCATGTCATTTTTACTGTACAATTAAAGGAAGCCTTGATGAGCAGAATAGACTTCTTAAAAAAAAGAAGAAGAATATATTACAGATCCCAATTTGAACACTGTATGAATGTTATAGGCAAATAAATGTATTAATAGAGCTGTTGTATGGTACTATTATCATTATTATTGTCTTATTTTTCAATTTTTCTTTTTCTTTTTTTTTATAGAACACCTGTAAAATTACATTACCGTCATGTCGATGGAGTTTTTCTCACTTTTATTTCGGCAGAAACCCGCAGGAAGATCTCAGTGCTTCTTTTTGCAGCATGCAGATTTATAAAATGATTCTCATTACAAATTTTAGAAAATATTTGTCGCACTTTAAACCCTGGTGCCCGAGCTCATGCAGTGCTGTCAGAATACATGCAATTCATGCGTGCATTACATAATATAATTCTGCAGTTTATGCACTAATCGTTTGAGGACATTTCGTGATTTCAGTCATCATATAGTAGCCTAACCACCAGCATCAGTCACCTCTTCTTCTAATCGCAGACATGTTATACAGCACTAAACAGTCTCTCGCTTTCAGTGCTTCATGCTTTTAATGATTTCTGCATGTTTATCTGATAGTTTGAAATACTTTCACATCGCCGACATGTTTGCTGCATTAGTGCGTGTCTCTTTTTGATTGTGTAAGTCATTGTTTGGTACATATTATTCGCCCTTTTCGCTTATTAGGCCGAACACCGGAATATGTATATTTTTTGCTATTTTGGGCTGAATAATTTTGGTTTGCCTAACATTCGGTGCATCCCTAATTTTGAAAATGGATAATTTTTATGTTCCTTAGAAAATACAGTAGCATATGTAATATCTCTTTGTGTCATTTTCTATATCCCGATGAACTTAAATTTTTTTTATTTTTCGCTCAATCATTTCTTTCATTGTCTTTTATGCTCTAGGTCTCGCTCTCGGTCAAGATCCCATTCTCCGTCCCACAACAGGGAGCGGAACCACACGCGGGAGTACCAGAACCAACGGGAGTTTCGAGGCAACCATAGAGGCTTCCGAAGGCCATATTACTTCCGGGGCAGAGGTCAGGGCTTTTTCCGTGGTCGCTTTCAGCGTGGTGGAAGGGGTGGATATAATAACTACCACCCCAAAAACTGGCAGAACTTCCGGCAGCACCATCAGCAGCAGCAGCAGCAGCAGTACCACCCCAACAGCCCCAAGAGGGGCCACTCGCGTTCACGCTCTCCCAAGAAGCAGTCAAAAAGCCCGCAGTCCCGCAGCCATTCCCGCCGCTCTGACAGGTCGTCCTCAGGGAGATCACCTCAGTCGCACCATTCTTCCTCCTCCAACTCTGGGTCTGCCAAACACAGTTGCAAAGATCTAAGAGAGGACATCTCTGTGCCTGAAGAAACCCGAGGAGGAGGAGATGGGGCTCTGGCAGAGCAGGTGGGAGGCTCTCCTGCGGCTGAAGGGAACTCTGATGGAGACAGGACTGTGGAGGAATCTCAGGTTTTAACAAACCGTGACACTAGTCCTAAAAGGGCAAGTCCGCAGGTTTTCTCCACTGTCACTAGTGACCAACTGATTGACTCTGCAACCAACGAGACAAGTCCTGCTCAGAATGCTCCTAATAAAGGTGCCACCACCTGGAAGAGTGTTGAAACTGCACCTTCAAACACCAGCCCCATAAAGAAAAGCTTTACACCAGTTTTCAATAGTTTTGGACTCTTTTCAAATATTGACCAACAGACAAATGAGACGACTGCTATGTCCACTGCATTTGCATTATTGAAGTAAGTCTGTTTTATTTTAATGGAAATATCCGTGTTGTTAATTTATACATTTTTCCACTACCTAAAAGTTTGGGATAAAAGAAGTCTCTTAGACTCACCAATAAATTAAAAACAGTAATATTATGAAATATTATTACAATTTAATACAACTGTTTTCTATTTTATTATATTTCAAAATGTATTTTATTCCTGTGATGGCAGTTAAATTTTCAGCAGCCTATTCCAGTCTTCAGTGTCACTGAAGACATAATGTTACAAAAGATCAAATACATGCTGTTCTTTTGAACTTTCTATTAATCATAGAATCCAAAAAAGTAAATAAAATAAAATCATAAAATATTAAGCCATTTTCAGCACTGATAATATTAAAAGCTAATAAAAATAGCTTTGGATAAAAGCGTCTGCTAAATGAATAAATGTAATGTAAATGTAAATGTAATAATTCTTAAAAGAAATTAGAACCAAATCAGAAGATTACAATGATATCTAAAGGATCATAAATCACGGGCATAAATTATATTTTAAAATATATTAAATATTAAAATAGAATGTAGTTTTAAATTGTAATAATTATTACAATTAATTATTAATTAAATAAATTATTTATTACACATGATAAGTAAAAATTGATAGCCTGAATGCACTGTAAGTCACTTTGGATAAAAGCAATTGCTAAATGCATAATTTTAATTTAATTTATTACAAATATTGTTGTTCCTATATTTTTGATCAAATAAATGCATCCTTGAAGAGCGACTTATTTTAAAAACTAAAAAAAAATATATTATAAAGTGCAGGGTTTTAGACTGATACAAATCAGTAACTCATCTTTTTGAACCATTCATAAAATGAAGCATCCCATGAGATATTAATTGCTGGAATCAGGGCTACACTTGACACGTTGTATATTTTGGATTCAGTAAATAGGACTGATTCCTAAGAGTCATTTGTTAGTGTAGTGTAAATTGTTCAATTGAAGATCATAATTTCTGCCCAGCCCTATATAAGTTTGTCTTGTACATACTTTTTTAGACATTTCAAGCTAAATAAATGACAGATATTCATAATTTTGATGGATTACGTGCATTTGAAATTTGCTTTCTATTTTCTTTTTTACCTTCATTTTAGTCAGTGTAAGAGAGGAAATAACACAATAAATCCTGTGTGTGTGCCAGACAAAAAGTAAGATTGCACAGTTGGTTGCAATCTGCCCTTCAAATGCATCAACAGAGCTGTACTGAGAAAGAACCAACACACAAGAGGAGCTAGATATGCCTTGTTTACAAATGTCAGCTCACAGTCTGTAATTTAGATGTTCTAAAAAGGTCTTTATTTGCACTTTGCAAATAGATGAAGTGAAATTTTCCCCGGCTGCACACACTTGTTTACCTGCTTCAGAGTGGAAGCCATTCATTTGTGCACGGTAAAATGAACAGAATCCATTACAGCTTATCCATAGTTCTGTCAATCTGACTTGCTGCAGAAGTCCTTGGTCACCTGAAAATGACAACAGATGTATTTGAGCACATTATTGTAAATAATGATCAACTAAAAATCTCTCTCTCATTGACCAGATTCCTGGAGGAGCAAAAGCTTAAAAAACAGGCTTCTGCATGGGACAACAACACACATAAAGGGAAAAGTAATGGAGATATAGTATGTGATCAAGAAAATGGAGAAATTATTGAAAAAGGCATTGAGCTGTCTCGCACTGTAGATTACGACGTGGCAGGAAAGGAGAAATCCAGATCTGCCAAGAGTGGTGATGGTAACAAGTTATCCATAAGCTCCGCTAAAAGGGGTTCACAAAACAGACTGACATTTCAGTGCGAGGATGGTGAGGACGATGATGAAGAAATGGAGATCTCCAATAGGGTGAGGGATATGGAAAACGACCCCTGCAAAAGCAAAGTGACGCTGTCTGCTCGTGAGATGTTTGAGAGGCATATCAGGAGAATGCAGGACATGGCATGGGACGATGAGCTGGAAGCTCTCCTGCTCTGCCATAAACAGGAAAGAGCAGCCAATATTCTAGCTGCTCTCTCTAAGAGAGACCAGTTCAGTGGCATGTTTAAGGATCCCTCACCTGAAAAGCTCTCTAATGTTAACCCAAAGGAGAAATCCTCTTCTAAACCCACTCTGCTGCCCAGGAGGAGCTCTGAGAACCGTGAGCAAGAGATGTTTGTAGTTATGAATGACGAATCCCCGCCAAGAGCTTCAATGAAAAGAAGTGAATTCAGTGTGAGGATGGATTCTCTGAGGTGATTTTTGTCACACATCTCAGAAATGACTTTTTGAATCTGCTTGCATCTTCGCAAAACATTGAATTGTTGTGCGTATGACTGCTTCTGACTATCAGATTTGAATTATATTTCATTGTATCTTTCCTTACCATTGTTGCATTTGACAGGACACCTGCTTTGACCAATGAAAGAAGGAATCTTCTGGATTTTCTGCATCTTGATAAGAAGGATTGGGAGTTTCAGTCTGTCCTTCAGCATCTTCAGGCTCAGCTTTCACCCAAAAGTCCATCTGAGCTGTTTGCCCAACACATAGTTTCAATTGTCCATCACATTAAAGGTGACTGAAACTGAATGCTGAAGTCTTTTGCTGTCAAGGTTCTGAGGGGCTACACTGGCCTTAGTATTTGTATTATTCCATTTTTTTTAAGTACATTTATTCATTTATTAAATATTTTTGTTTTATATTTGTTTTTGTATTATCCAGGGTTTATTATTTTCCCACTTGATGAAATACTAAATTTTTTATATTAAAAAGTATAAATATGAATTCATAATTTAATAAAAAAAGAAAAAATATTTTTTTTTGTCCACCCACAGCTCAATATTTTCCTTCCTCTGGATTGAGCCTAAATGACCGATTTGCCATGTACCAGAGGAGAGCTGCTGAGAAAGAATTCATGAAGCAGAGAAAGAGTCCAGAGATACACAGGTACAATAAAATTCAGGGACACCTTCCCAGGCTGATTTCTCATGCACGTATTAGTACCTTATTTTCCGGACTATAAGTCGCACCTGAGTATAAGTCGCATCAGTCCAAAAATACGTCATGATGAGGAAAAAAACATATATAAGTCGAATTTATTTAGAACCAAGAACCAAGAGAAAACATTACCGTCTACAGCCGCGAGAGGGCGCTCTATGCTGCTCAGTGTAGACAACAGGAGAACTGAGCAGCATCTCTTGCAGTATAGAGCGCCCTCTCACGGCTGTAGATGGTAATGTTTTCTCTTGGTTCATTTCTCTTGGTTCATGTCAAATTAATTTTGATAAATAAGTCGCACCTGACTATAAGTTGCAGGACCAGCCAAACTATGAAAAAAAGTGCAGTCCGGAAAATACGGTAATATTTTTTTGGTGTGTTGACAATTTAGAAGGCTCTAAGAAAGGAGGATTAACATTTATCAAAATATTTCTCTCTCCAACTCTCACAGGAGAATTGATGTTTCTCCCAGTGCTTTTAAGAGGCACGCTCTTCTGATTGATGAGATGAAAAGCTCCATGGAAAACAGCTTCAAGGTGACCGAGCATTTTGAAATATGACATATTTTGGAACAGAATGCTGCGCGAGTGATCCGGACAGAGCATTCTTAGGCTTCCTTCTCTCGCTAAACTCTTGTTTCTGATGAGAGAGACATAAAAGTCCAAATGTGAGATGCAAAAAGAGGTGCATTCAGGTTGTTGTGTTGTAAATGCCCCCTCAACGTTTGATGGTAACCTTTTACTATGGGTACAAGCCTTCCTAAGAGGCAAGAAATCAGAGGTCAGAAATGGAAGTGACCAGTTGTTCCCATGTCATATCCATTTAAAGGACACTAAACAAAACTCATAGTAAGTATTCCTCTTCAAAGCCTGCAAAGAACAAGTGAGGTGTTTAGGCCGAGTAAAAACAACAAACTTTCAGGAGCACCAATGAAAGTATTTCTGCTGTGGTCCTGTAATGTTGCCTTTTGTATTATTTCATTTAGCTTATTATCTTTTTTTGTGAGCAAGTAAGAGGAAATCAAAATGTTACCTTTGCGGCCTGTTGAAAGACTGTAAGAGGCCAAAATGCCACTTAAGGTTATATTAGAAAAGGTCTCTTGTTTTAATTCTGCTGTTGCCATGTTTTGCGTTGTGGACCTGCCCCATACAATGCTACACAACGCTACTAGATCGCTGCTAACCCTCATCTGGCCAAAATATCTCTTTCTCCTCACCGCAGGTCGATGGTAAAAAATCTAAAGGTGATTCAATGGACCTTCGGCTGGATATTGAGAGCAGAAAGAAATACTTGAGTGGAGAGAGAGAGCACAGAGAGGAAGAGTATGGAGGAAGAGTGTCGAGGAAATCTCCAGATGCAAGCAAGGAAATATCCACTGAGAAAATCTCGAAGAACCACAAAAAATCTAAGTAAGCTGCTGCATAGACATGTCAGAGTGATCTTCAGTATACATTTGTTCAGTTGTAAAAAACAGATTAAAGAAAGACCTAAACCATTGGTGACAAAGCTAAGCTGACAGTTGTGTTTTTGTTTGGGTTTGTTGTGACCTCACAAGTGAAAAAATTCTGCCATGTTGATAACTTCTCTAAATGTGGTTGAAACTGCAATTTTGATCAACCAGGAAACAATCTGCAATTTCAAAGAATCTGGTTGAGGCAAGTAAAGAGTAAACAAGATGAAACCAACAAGAAATCCATCTTGAGCCTCTCAGGAGACCTTAAAAACATTTATAAAAAAGGCCTAAAGATGCGTTTACACTCCCAGCAGTCTGCAGAAACAAGAAGTCAAACGCTTTCAAAGATAGTTGGTGATGTGAAGCGTCATGAGTGACAGAAATTGTTGGCAGTGCGAATATTGAGCGGATTTAAAATTTACGAAAAACAGCTGCAATACGATGCAGCTACTTCCAATGGGAGCGGAGCTCAGATGATTTTAACCTCCTGAGACCATCAAGTAGGAACACCTGCTTGCGCCCAGCAGGACAGCAACTTGGTCATCTTCAGCTATTAAATCGCTGTCAGTGTGAACACATCTTTTTGTCTTTCTGGTCAGCTGGACATTTTAAATATCTTGGATAAAGGTTTTCATTGTTTGAAAATGTCCTGAATTTTTTTTTTTTTCAGATTCAGGTAAAGATTAATTTATAGTTGGTGAAGAAGCAAATGATGATGAAGCCATACTGCACATATTCAAAAAAAAAACATGCTGAAGAATGCTGAACAATGTCTGAATCTAATGTTATTACACTCCCAAGGAAAAGCAAGAAGAAACGGGAGCATTCTGAGTCATCATCCTCATCGTTTTCCTCTGTTTACCATGAAGAAGAGGCTGAGATCAAGGCAGAAGGCTTCTCCAAAGTCCAACAGGAGTTTAGAGAGTATGGAGAACCTGCAGAGAGAAGATGGGCACGAGGAGGCTTTGTACGTTTTGGGTGATATTGAAGAACTAAGATGTTTGTTTGTTGCTGTGGTACTTTTGGTGACCATTTGCTGTTTTCTCAGCAGCTTAGAAGACGCGGTAGAAACTGGAACCGAGGAAATTTCCATGGAAGCAGTAATGGGGATTCACAGATGAACATGTCAGAAAAGAATGATGACTGGGATCAAGAATACACCCCCAAGAGCAAGAAATACTTCTTAGTATGTTGTGAACTTTGTAACACCCATTCTGCATCACCTTTATACAGTTCCCGGAAAACAAAACAGCAAGCTATTAACATAATTCTAGTAAAATAACAGTAAAAAAAATATATATATATACACATAAATATACACATTTACAAATTAATATAATGTGCATATAAAGAAGATAGGTTATATTAAAGACTATAGATATACAAAGACGGTTCACTCCTATTACTTATGAAGGGGAGAAACTGTAATGCACAATATGGAGGAATATGTCTAGCCTTCTAAATGAAAGGGCCAGTCGCTGCAGCTGCCGTGAGAAGCTCCGGTTTCCATATAAACCTGAGACTCATGCTTATGATTATACATGTGAATTGGCTGATCTAAGCTTTTTTTAATGGTATTTGAGCATAAGGAACAACATTCATTGGGGACAGTTCATTTCAGATTTTGTTGCTGATTTGAAATATGTAATTTAAAGCTGCAGTAGGTAACTTTTGTAAAAAATATATATATTTTTTACATATTTATTAAACCTGTCATTATGTCCTGACAGTAGAATATGAGACAGATAATCTGTGAAAAAATCAAGCTCCTCTGGCTCCTCCAAGTGGTCCTATTGCCATTTGCAGAAAGTCATGCGCTCCCGGTAAAAAATAACCAATCAGAGCTGCGGTCCGTAACTTTGTTTGTGTTCAAAATGTAGAAAAATGTATATAATAAGCGAGTACACCATGAATCCATTTTCCAAAAGTGGTTTTTAGCTTGTCCTGAATCATTAGGGTGCACCTATAATAAGTGTTTATATTCGGACTATTTTAGATTGCTTCAGCGGAGTAACCCAGTACATTTGTGATTCTTCATAGACATAAACAGAGAGAAGTAGTTCCGACTACAATGTTCTTCCGCCAGACGCAAGCAGTTCTGTTTATTAACCGCTACAGTGTCAAAAGTTACCGACTGCAGCTTTAATTGTGAGTTCAGCAGGAAGTTTTTGAGATTTCAGGATTCCCCCATTCATTTTTAGATAGGAATTGGTCTTGGATGCCTTAAATAGCTGCCCGGAGGCATTGCAATTACGGCTGCCAAGTGAACAGACTTTCCTTGAGAGGGACTTTAAATAGTCCTTGTATCATAATCTCTTACATTCAGGGCCTGTATGTGTAATATTAATACAATGTACAGTCAAATATAACACTGATGATTATTCTTAAACTCATATAAAAGGTTTCCAAACCTTTAAGTTATATTAATAAATTAGGGTCATATTTTCTGTCTTTTGTTGTTGCAGCAGAGTGAAAGAGATGGGGAAGCTGAGAAGAAGATGATTTACACGCGAGTGCGTGGTCGTGGTCGCGGTAATGCTATTCGTGGAAAGGGACGTTTTATCCTCCGGAGGGCCACAAATACCAACCCCACCAATAATACGAGCCCTAAATGGGCCCATGATAAATTCCAGGCCACTGATGAAGATGAAGGCGAACAGCAAGGAGAAGATGTAGAACAGGACCAGTGAGAACGGAGCAGTAAAAATTGTATAATCCCTTATCATACTTCAAACCCTGGGATAAGACTTGCTGGCCTTCACATTCTCAAGAATGGATATAATATCAGCCTCCTTATGCATCTAAAACTTTTTGATATGAAAGGGCTTTTTTATTGTAGTTTTCATTTTCTATTTTCATGAGGATGCTTTTGTCAGCCTGGTGGCAAATTTTTTAATTTTGTTTTTTGTTTGTTTTGTTTAAATTGGACTGATTACTGATTATTTGTGTGCGAATTTTGAATGTGTAAAATGAAGTACCATTCAATATAATCAATACATATATTTTTTATTGGCCACTCTGCTTTCTAGATGTTGATATCGAGCATTAAAAATCAATTTCGGTTGACCACTAGTTCAAAGGTTAGGTGCCTTCGGTGCCTGAAGTGCAGAATAGCAGTATAGAACTATATCTGCTTATGTACTATTTGTTGCTTTTGAAAAAGAAAATGATGTACATATTAATGTTTTGTGGATTTGATTGAAACTCTTTGAGACCAATGTGTGTTTACTTATAGAAACAGAGATGTCAACTTTGAAACTGTACAAACAGCTTATAGAGAAAGTAAAAAAAAAATTTACAAATGTTTTGAAGACTTAGCAAATTAGATTTTTGAGGTGCAAGTTTTTGACAATAAGTGTGTGCATACGTTTTTTTTTAAATGTGTGTCTTGTCTTCAAATTGTAAGCCTATTTCTATTGGCTAAGCACCTTTAGATGGAGTAATAATTTTGTCACTCACATACCAATAAAAGGTTATTTTGTATTTTTGGGGAATTTTATTATGAAAAGTAAAAAACAAAACAAAACAAAAAGAAACAAACAGGAAAAGTGAATAATTTACATTCATACTTAAAATTTTATTTTAGCTGTCTGGGTTCTGATTTGCACTGTATCTGATATATACATTTTGACTTGCATTTATATACTCACAATCAGAAATAATAATAATAAAAAATGCAGCAATTTCACATCTGACTGATTTTTGTGTCATGTAGAAACTAGGGATGCATTAATAAAAAAAATTCAGAACCGATCCGATACAGAAAATTCTGAGTATCTGCCGATAACAATCCAACCAATTTTTATTTAGTGTACAATTTCTGTACTTATCTGTGTTGACCTGAACACCACTCTATTGTGTGTTAAACACAATTTAC
This sequence comes from Carassius auratus, assembly GCF_003368295.1. Lineage (NCBI taxonomy): Eukaryota > Metazoa > Chordata > Actinopteri > Cypriniformes > Cyprinidae > Carassius > Carassius auratus. The sequence goes on from NC_039283.1 coordinate 23,394,128, forward strand.
TACATATAAACAACTTCATTTTAATGAAAAATAACAAATAAATAATCATAATCTATGACAAAAAATACTACTATAAACTAGGTTAGTGGATAATTCAGCAGCAAAATATATTTACAAATAAAAGTAAATAAGTTAAAAATCTGGTTAAATGTTACACATTGTTCTTCACATTGTTATAAAATGCATTCATGAAAAAACAAGTATATTCATCTATATAGAGATGAATAATATCATGCATGATTAGATATTTCATTAAAATATGATTGCCAATTATCTGCATTTCATATCTAACACATGTGATAAAGAGAGCAGCAGCTGATGTTTCATGTATCACTAATCTTTTCTTTTGTTGATTATAGGGCTTGCAACACCAGATCTGTCGAAATGACTGTGGGATTTTTATGCTTATGGTAAAGTGTCCTTTGTTTTTACACAATGAAAAATCTTTTTTTTTTTTAAGCGTTAACACTATTTCTGTTAACCCAGCAGTGATTATGTTCTTCGTGTACTATTTCAGTGAAGTGGAAGAATTTAATACGGTGATAGAGAAACAATTAAGAAAAAGGGGGAAAGCATCCAGCTGGCAGGTAGTGCTGCTGCATACTGTACATCACAATGTGCACTTTAAATGTTTAAAGGTCAGGAAAAGTTATGTCAATAATATGTTATTTCCATTCAGATTTCTTGCATCCCTATTTTTTTTTTCTCAGTTCAGATGGGCTTCATTGACATTAATATTTAAAGAACCTTTGTTCCCACAACATCAACATATTTTTTTTCCAAATCTTTAAACAGTATGCAATAACAATATTATGAACATGAAGATTTATATAATTATTTATATAATTATTTTTGTATTGTATATGTGTGTGCGCTCTGTGGTCACTAAGATCTTTTAAAAATGAAATTTAAAATTAGAGAGTACAACATGTTCAACTAAATGTTCCTTATTTCATTCACTTCTCTCTCTTAGGCGTCGGTGAAGACTTGTCCATGAAGTTCTTTCTATGTGGTTCATGTAAAAAACTTTTTTTTTTATCAGTTCAAGTTCAACTGTTGTAATATGTTATTTTATAAAATATACACAATGTTAAATCTACCCCCAGTCGTCTAGTGACTGAAAAGACTATAACATGATTCCTTGTTTATTTCACTTGATGAGTTATTATATTATGATACTTATACCCAATAATTATTCAACATTCGTAGGAACCAGGTTTAATTGCAATAAAGAAAGTAGTATTTGGGGGAAATAAACCTTTAAAAACCTCTTAAACTAAGTAGTTAAAACTGGGTGAAAATAGTGCATTGGTGGCACTTTTTCTCGGTCCTCCAAAACTATGTTGAAATGCGTTCCTGGGACTGTAGCTCTCTGACTCGGTAGGTGGCGCTGTCACAAAAAAAAGTCAATGAATGAACGTGTTTTTTTTTGTTTTTTTTACCTTGCATGCATGTCAACTTGTGGTTGGGGGACTCCCAAAACCAAAATATTAACCTGTCATTGCAGATAATAGCTTTAAACCAAAGGCACTTTAAATAAAAGCATTAGTCTCAGAACAAATCTCTGCTATCTGTTCAGTTAAGTGTGGGATAGACTGAAAGAACTAATGTAAAGACACTCTTGTTTAACAAAGATTACGCTCCTGTAAAATCAAGGTTGTATTTAAACATGTTTTTCCTCGAATTCCTTTCAAGTGTGTAAACATATTGTCATCATTTTTGGTGGGACACGTGACACCAGAAGGTTCATATCATCACAAACCTGTCTCACCTGTTACACACTCTTCAGCGCTTCTTCTCGGGGTATAACGTGTCTTGACTAGCTGAAAATTTATTTTCCCCCAACAATGCTCACGAATGACTAGAAAGAAGGAGGTCCAAGGAAGCTTTCAGTTTCTCTGGATTGTGTAACACTACAAAATCAAGCCGTGGGTTCACAGGGATTCCATGACACTTGAGAACTGAACGGAATCTTCATTTTCTGACTTGGTGCTCCAAACACAGCTTTCACGGGGTCATGGGTGAGTTTTTAAACTTTGTTTCAAAAGGATTTGGCAAGCTGTGGTGTTTGTGGTAGGCCTTCTTATGTTATATCTATATACAGGGTGCGATTTGCCGGGGTGGGTGGGGTTGATACCTCTCTGGTCTACGCATCCCTGCCTCTGCTGAATTACTTTTATCTCCGGCGGTGGGGATAAAAACATCCCCCGAAACCTTTCGGACGTCCGGATCTGAATCAAATGATTCGCGATCCGTTTGTATCGCTTCGAAACACTGAATCTTTTTGCGACGCAATGGTTTAATGTCTCGGAGTTTCAAAAAATACAAAGTTACAGTTTCCGTCGAAATAAAAACGTTTTCGTGAACATTTCCAAAAGCATCCCCCATCCATATATATATATATATATATATATATATATATATATATATATATATATATATATATATATATATATATACACAATATTATTATTATTATTATTTATCTTTTTTTATATTCTTGACATTCCAACATCTATTGCTATTTTCATGACTAGATCAATGTATTATAAAGAAACAAACAGTGGTTATATACAGTATCTAGTGTTCATGTGAACTGTAGTATAGGCTACTAAGTGCAATATAATTTAAGCAATATACTTTAAGTAAACCATAAATGACGAAGAAGTGACAGATGGGTTAGACTGAGCAGAGCTTTTAATATTATTACTTACATTTATGCATAGCTGTATGTATTTATTTATTCACTGATTAACTTAGTGTGACACATTTGGTTAAAAAAAAAAAACCTGGAAATGACGACTGTTTATGACACCAGCATCACTGTTGTTGATGCTGTTTGAGCTTACCTGATCACAAACTACGCTTGGCATTCAGACTGATAAAACACACAAGGGTTTCTTACTGGAAATCAGATGAAATGCCACTGACAATCATGCAAAGTGATCTTTGTACTGCTATTTATTCTTGAGTTCAGGTCGCTCAGGTTCAGCTCACATACCTGGATGTCTGTTGAAACGCATGACCCATGGCTGTCCAGCTCCATTAGTCTGCACTTGAGAGTCAAATCCTACCACCATCATGTTTTTTCATGTCTTTCACATAATTAGACTTATTTGTCCATAGGGTAAGTATTTCAGAAAAGATAAAGCTTTCTCATTATTGAGAAAGTACAAAGGAGTAACATCATAGGTGGCCCATATGAAATCTGCAGACTTGAGGAAAACAATTTGTGGAATATAAATATGTAAAACTTCATTTTAGATGCTTATCTGTTCGCCCCTTGCTCCTGTTCTTTTTAGAGGTGCTTGTGCTTATGGACTTTGAGGCCACCATGCCAGATGAGTTGACGATATGTGTAGGGGATGTTGTGAAGAACGTCTCAAAGGGCAAAGAGGAAGGATGGCTGGAGGGAGAGCTGAGAGGAAAGAGAGGCATGTTCCCCTGCAACTTCGCCAAGGTCTGGACCTGTAGAGCACTCTTTCCATAGCTTTCCTGGTAACCACAATGGTCACTTTCAAAATGGCTATTTTTCTTCTTACAGGAAGTTCCTGTTTACTTAATAGGGGAAAGCAACAGAGAGCCAAGAAGCCTAAGGAAATGTAAGTTTCTATTATGTTAAATAACAAACATGATAAACTTAAAATCGTAAATGTATTTTTTTAGGTGAACAAATCTCTTGTTTTCTTCAATTCACTGGATTATTTTCTGTATAAGTTTATATGAATCTAATTTGAAGTGTGTGACTATAACCTGCCTTAAAGACCGACTATAGTACGAACCGATGAAATCTTGAGTGCTGGCTGTGCAGATGCAGTATGTTTGGCTGGACCGAATGAACGAATATAGGCCTACCCTTCATAAAACGAGTCGTTGTTGAGAGTCTCTTGGAGTGGCTCCAAACAAGACGGGAAGAATTAAAAATTGCTGATGATATAAAATATATGGGGATATATTTAAATTGTTGATCTAGTTTTTTTTATTAAACTACAGTACATTCGTGGCGTTAGAATCTGAAGCTATCCAAAGCATCTGACTTGATAAACTAAAATAAGTAACGTTAGGTTAATGGAAGGCTTGTGTCCACATCCGTTCTCAAATTATACCCACTAAAATCCATAGGCTGTTACTATATCCACCATAAAATAGTGTTTGTCATAAAAGTGAAGTACTTGTAAAAGTGAAAGCTGGAAGTGCTTTTGCAGTCTAGCTCAGTTCAGTTGTCCTCACACATTAACGTCTTGACATGTTACAAATGTTTCCTTCCTACTTCACCGCTCCAGCGAAGAAACCAAAGGTACAGGCGAGGAAATGTGAGGTGGCTTTTGCCTACACCCCACTGAACGAAGACGAGCTGGCGCTGGTGGTCGGAGAGACCATCGAGATTCTCCGAGAGGTAATACGTTTTCACATTTCTGTAAACCTTATTGATGGAGTCTTATGTGGATGGTCTCATGTCTTACTAGTAACTTTTGCTTTTGCTTTCTGTGTGGGAAATGTTTGTTTCCAAATCAGATTTAAAACCTAGAAACGTCCGTTGTTGTTGTTTTAAACAAATGTTCTGCTATATTTACTATTTTGTCTGGCAGATTGAAGATGGATGGTGGATGGGGAAAAAAAATAACCAAGTTGGAGCCTTTCCATCAAATTTTGTGAAGGAAATTTTTGTCCCTTCAAATGGTGAGATTTTGCATTGAACTGGAGCTTGCATTTCTTTTGCATATCTAACGTAATCTAATCTGAGAATCTTTACAAAGGATACAGTGCTCACCGTAGTTGTTGTGGTAAAGATTGTTGGAACTTGGGCGTCCTGTTTTTCTGGTGTACCAGTAGTTGAATCTTGCAGCATAACTTCATGCAGTCTTTTGTGGACAACCACAAATGCTTTCTGAAGAGTGTTTTTGTCAGCAGGTGTGTGTTTATAGTTCTGGGGCCCTAAGCATGCTGGCCCTGCGGGGGCCCCTCATTAGAAATGGCCCCCTCCGGACCATGGGGCCCCACGCAATTGAGTGGTGCTTAAACACTGTACTGTTTGTCAGACAACATGTTTTGGATTTGGTTGGATTCTGGTTAGCCTTAGGTTTGTCTGCTGTTGCTCACTGTTAGCCTTAGAACTAAGGCTAAATACCAAATATTTAAATAGAGTAATCATCTGTTCAAACATCTGTCTTCTGCAGATGGTAAGACAACCGAAGCCACAGCCAGGCCTAAACTCTCTGAAGTCTTCAGTAAAGAGGTGAATGTTATGTTATGTTATGTTATGATATGTTATGTTGTTCTGTTATGTTATAATTTTACTCTTTACCTTTTTTCATACAGGGAAAAGTACAACAGAGACCAAGTTTACGGAGAAAAGCATCAAGTGGTGAGAAGTCTGAAAACATGCCATACCGTACAGATATGATGTTGGTACAGTAATGTAAATGCTGTTTAGCTGGTTCTTGATGTTGTATTCTTCAACGTGAAGAGGTCTGAATAACACGATTCTCATAATAGACCGTGACAGAGAACACAGAGTCTTAAGACAAAGGTTACTCAGTTATCAGTGAATGAACAGATCTATTCTTAAAGGACTTCCCTAAGGGTTTCAAACATGTGCTTTCAGATTCACTCACCAAACCTTCAGGGCAAATCTGTTAAGGAAACGTCCAACTTGCTAATAAGTTAATCACAATGTTAGTGCATCTGATGTGACTAATTACATGTTTAATTTCACCACAGTGAAAGAATGTTGTCAGGCCATGTTCGACTACACAGCTGTTGCCGAAGACGAGTTGAACCTGAAGAAGGGAGACGTCATAGCAATCGTCAACAAGGTGTGTCATTGGTGACCGAATGACTGCTTTCTATTTATACGGCACGCAGTACATTTTCTAAAGAAAAACAATGTTAAATCATTAGATTTGTATGTAAAGGATAATATCAGTCAGCTGTTCATTACGGCAAAATAATAATTGATGATCTGGTGATTAGAATGATACACAATTATTTTGTGTTGGCATTCTTAAGTGGTGTATTTTGGGATAAATACAGCATTATCTTGCTTATAACATGTCTACTTAAATGACTACTGTACTTATCAATTAAGTAAATAGATGCGCATTCATTTAATACTCCTTGCTGAATAAAAGTATTCGTTTCTTAAAAATCTTACATACTACTTTCCAAACATTTGAGGTCAGTAATTAAAAAGGGTGTGGAGTGATATGTTATGTGTATTTATAACTGAATACATCCTTGTTTGATTGTTTATACCCCATACAAGTTTGTGTGTTTTCCTGGGCAGTGATACAGTTTTGTGCTTTTATTTTCTTTCTCTTTTTCCCTGAAGACCACTGAGGACGAGGGCTGGTGGGAGGGGGAACTGAACGGACACAGGGGCTTTTTTCCCGATAACTTTGTCATGGTGATTCCAGCGGATGCTCTTCATGTGAGTGTGGGACAGAGAAATGTTCTCATGATTTGCCCATTTGTTGCGCTCTTAGAGAATGGGAGTCTCCTTTTTGTCAACACCACTCTGGACTTTTAGTAATGTGCTGGTTCAGAAAACCAAGGCCAAAGGACATTCGTTTTAGTTTCCAAATAGTTACATTTGTTTGAACAAACCAGAGGTTATAAATCTGTTTCGAATACATTGATCCTGTCTGTGATTACACAAGAAGGCTAACTGTGGCCTATACGTGACTGTATCTGCTTCCTGTTACTTTGGGATTATTAAAAGAGGTTGAGTCAGAGGTTTCCATTAGAAGAGAGGAACACTAAAAACGGCAACTTGTTTCCTTCTACATGGAAAGGGTGTGAGCTACATCCTGCTCAGAAAGACTAATCTGCATTTTTGTTGATAATTTCTTGTTTCTGACAGACTGGTAACGCAGGACAGCCACCGGTGAGACATGGCTCTCAGAAAAACACTGGTAAGACATCAGAACCTGTCATAGCAGAAAGGCTGGTTTGACAAGTAGCAGGAAATGTTGATAGAAATAGCATTAAAAGATGTTTTGGGGGCGGTGTGAGCTGATTTGATAAGAGCCATTCTTTAAGATCAGGATATCTTTAAAGCACTTGTTACTGTCAGGTTGAATCGCAAGTTTGTAGGTTTGAACCCTGCAAGGATTTGACCACTAAGCCATTACTGCTGAGATAACAGTTTTCGTGCTAAATTACTACTACTTGTTTTGTGAAAGTGCTATGTTATACGCTAACTATAAGTACTATAGATATACGCTATACTATAATTTATATGCTAACACAGTTATACACTACAAAATAGTATATGCTCAGCTTGAAAAACAGGATCTTGTAATATAAAATTTGAATTTTTGCATACTGTTTTGTGTTTTTATAACAACTTCATTAAATATAGGATATAGTTCATCAAAAGACACAAATAAGTACTTTGATCCCAGTTAAGGTGGAATTCATGGTAAATAATGACTATTGAGTTATGGTTTTAATCAAGGAACACACAGTAGTTGCATACTTCACTTTTTTTTTAATTAGACAACCATTATTAGATGCTGATAAGAATATTTTTACTTTGGTACAATTTTTTAAAGTTCAAAACGGAACTTAAATTTCCTCTTTGCAGTTGAACAGCTTAGTTATTTTGCTTTTACAAAGAATATAAACATTTAATGTACATTCTGTTGACTTTATACAGTGCTAAGCAGTCTTTATTGGTACACTATAAAAAAAAAATAGCAGCTTGACTTTTCTGATGACTTAAGTTGAATATTAGCTTATGTTTGGTAGTTCATAAACATTTTCTGATTGAAACTACATGGATACTGTAAAATACAGTTTCTGCACCTGTTATTTCTAGGACAGGAAGTAGTTTTGTTTTCACTCGAGCGTGAGACTCCATTTCCCCTCAGGCTGATCAGATTTGGTTTACTGCACAATTATCTGTGACCGTATGAAAGTGATCTTAAAAACCAGGAAATGTAGCGCAGGAATCTCTGTTCAATACTGAAGTTTTAAATATGCCTACACACACACAACAGTCATAACCACAAAACCGCTTTAAGAAACACTGATGCAGCTGTGTGGGGCTGTGACAGGAAGTCATAGGCCATGAAGAGATTTCATGTGAGCAGACTCTAGAGAAAGGCAAGGGCAAAGCGGAGTACCACAGTGCTCTCTACATATAAACGTCTTCATATGCACATAGGATTGTAATGTTGGAATACTGACAAAACTCAGAAGGTATGTATAGACATTATATTTAGTGTTCTCTACATGCTAGATGTGATTGCAGTTGAAATCGCTTGTCTTATGACTCCAGGCATTTAGAAAGTCACAGAATAATAGGTTTTTTGGAAGATTTGGTTTCAAAAGAAAAGATCTTATCATGATTATGATGGGAGGTGAACTAATGTTCTGTATGAGAGGATGTTTACTCAAAGTAATTACATGTGATATTTATGGCTTTGGTAAGATTTAGGATTTAATTTAGTCTTGTATTGTGACTTCAGTGTCTTTTTTGATTTTGACTCCACAAGTGTAATTCTGAATGAGCATGGAGATTTGATGTTTTTATTTTGTAGGACAAAGTAAAGGCTGGTGATACTTGAACTCATTGGGGTTTATTAAGGGAAACCATGAGAATTTGTTTTTGTAGCCACAGCAAACTGCAGACTGGCTCTTTTGCTCATTTTTCAGAGAAAGTTCCCATGCCACGGAGATGTCCAGCCTGTAACCCGTGTAGTTGTGAGAATGCTTCAAAGTGATGTTTGTTTTGTGCTGTTATTTTAAAAGTTTGTAAAGGGCAAATTCTGAAAAAGAATGAGGGTGCTGACTGGCCTCCTCTGGTATTCTGGGGATAAAAGATACTCTGTAACGGTCCAAAAAAAAAAGGCTGGATTTTTGTTACAGTTGTAGCAAAAACAGGGATGGAAAGAGTGGAAACAAAAACAACAAAAGCACAAATGCATAAGAGCCTCTGCTGTCAGATTTTAATGAAACATCTTGATACTGACAGCCAAATCTTGTATCTTTATATCACAGTGAACCAGATGCCAGTGATGGACCAGAACAGCTCTGACACAAACCCAAAAACGGAGACTAAAAGTAATCATTATGAACACGCCTATAAATAAGCTTGCTGAAGTGTAACATCCTGTATTGATGACTGAATTCTAAATATTTGAGTGCATTTAAAAGCACTGCTTTTCTGAGGAAATGTACCCATTATGATAATATTTATCTCTCCTTTGGCCTTTCTGTCCTTTACATAGGTGAGAAACCAGATGCTAAAGATTTTCGAAGTGACCCACCTGGTAAAATTAAGTTGCCTGGTTTACACAAACCAGCCGTTCCACCACCACCAGTGAAGGAGAAGCCCATAAAACTAGTACCAAAGTAAGTGATGCCTCCTCATCTTCGACCATACAACCTTCTGTGATGCTCTTGAGTAATGCTTAATTAAGTAATGGCAAAAATAAGTAGGGATGCACGATAATATCGGCACAACATCGGTATCGGCCGATAAAAGCTTAAAATGACCATCATCGGTATCGGCCGATATGAATATTTCTGCCGATGAGCCAAACCGATATTCTCCAAGTGAAATAATTGACCTGTTTTTCAGATGTGAATGTCTGTCTACATTTGTAAAATAATACATTTATGGTAGAATCAGTACAGAAGAGATACATGGATTTCTCTTCAGTAAAATTAAAGTTTAAATATATCAGTATATATTTGTATATATATCGATATCGGCATCGGCCAAAATTATTTTGAAAATATCGGCATATCGAATATCGGCCAAAATCCTATATCGTGCATCCCTAAAAATAAGTAATCTCAAACACAAAAGTTTTTCACTATTTCACCAGAGAAATAAAATCATGAGTTTCCTTCCATCGGTCAGATTTATAATCATGCTGAGAGGGACTGAATTCCCCCTCATTAGACAATCATTTAGCATGCCATGGGCCTGTGAATGCTCAGTCTTGCAAAGAGCGATGAAAATTTTATGAGTTGCTGAGGGACTAAACAAACCCAAACTGCATGTTTCCTGTTTTTTCCTGTGAGACTGAGTCTTCAAGCAGAGCTTACAGAAAGAACTGTCATTCTGACTGTAATGCATGCACAAACAGAAGACATTACTGTCAATTACCAGTTAGATTGAACCCTTTCCACAACAAATCAAAGTAGTGCATTGTTTGAAAGAAAGCTGTCAGTACTTTAAAATGCATTCAACACAAATTGATAGCATAGTCACCATGTTACAGATGCTGATGTTTATTTTGATTTCAGTGCAGAGAACAGTGCTATTACATTGAAACTGCACTGACAATCTGTGGTTCCTGCTTGCTTTGTATTTGAAGTACTTAGACTAGGTTTCTTAAATGTGTTTTAATGCATTGTAATACATATTTCCCCCTTAGAAATGAAGAGCCACAACTTGTCTCGCCTAAACAGCCCCCAGTTTCACCAGTACAGAAAGAGGTTAAAGACAATAAGGAGGTTATAGAGAAAACCCCTGACCAGTTTGATGGTGTAGATGTGTCCTCCGAGAAACTGAGCCATCCCACAGCCAACAGAGCCAAACCTCCACAGAGAAGACCACCAACAGCCCTCACCACTGCGGGACAAGTGAGCTTAATTTGAGTTGATTTTTAAAGATGATTTCTTTTTATGATCTGAATTGCAACAAAATGAATTGAGTATTAATACTTTAATCAGACTTGTGATTTTCAATGCTTGAGTTTGTGCCACTCAAGCCAAATCAGGGGAGGTGCTTGAAGAATGATATAAAAAATTAGGACTGTCGATCATTTAAAACAATGAATCATGATTCTATATAAGAATTATACAAATTTAGTCGATGAAGTAGTTTTTAAATAACTTTAGTAAATGTTAATACATTCTAATGTCTTGAAAAATAATGCAAATGACATTTGTTTTTTCATAAAGGTTCCAGCTGAAATTGACAACAATGAAACTTCAGAAGAGAAAGATGGATTACCACAAAATAGTCCAGAGGTTTGGATAACTCTTTATAATAGCTTTAATTTATAATATTATTACATTATATAATGCTTCACAGATCAGCTCAGCTCATGTGCCTTCGAATATTTAAAATGGGATTCATACACTGTATTATCATATAGATTCATGTTTGAAAGCACATTAACTATTGATCTGTTAAACATTATGTCATGTTTTAAAGGGCAATTAATGAAAGTTGTTCTAAAGTGTTACCAAAGGTTGGAAAAGCAATGGCATTAGATTATGGAATTATATTTCTAAAACATGTCTGGTATATGCGACTGTTAAAAAGTTTGAGGGCGGTAAGATTTTTTATGTTTTTGATGAAAAATACAATTAAAATCAATAATATTGAGAAATATTATTAAAATTTACAAATAATCTTTTTGAATGTCTTTGGAAATGTAGTTTATTCCGGTGATTTGAAAAGCTGAGTTTTTACTCCAGTGTTCAGTGTCACATGATCCTTCAGAAATCAGTCTAATTTGCTATTTTGGTACACAAAAAACTTCTTCTCCTCCTCTTCTTTTTGTTATTCGTAACAGTGTAAAAGTATTAACTGTCACTTATCAGTTGTATGTGCCCTTGTGCAAAACTGAACAGTTTCTTACATTACTTTGGTAATGCATTTATTAACATTTTGTAATTTTGTCCTGGAAGTTATATCCCTCTGTTTTTCAGCTGCTGGTATTTTTTTCTACAGGCTACAGAACCTCCGTCATCACCTTCCACCAAGACAGACCAGGAAGCGAAGACCACTTCACCAACCAAGACACAGACTGAAAGCAAAGCTGTGGTTCAGGAGGAGAGCGCTTCCCTGGCCTCTGTGCTGACAGAACTCAAAGATCTCCGCATGTCACTGGATCTCCTCAAAGCACAGCATGAGTGAGTATAAACCCCTGACTACCACACCTGAACAATCATATCACACATTTCTCTTATTGCAATATCTCTCTTTAATGACCAGGAGGGACATAAAGGAGCTTAAAGATGAACTGAAGGACGAGATGGAAAAAAGAATTAGAATACAGGTTAGTGGTGAGATTAATTTTGTGGAGGTAATAAAGTCTTATTTTATTATATATATATCTAATACAGAAATAACAGAATTATATTGAACTTAATTTCAGTTGTTTGAGCAAAAAACAAATAAGAAAAAAAGAGGAAAAAATACATAAAAAATAAATGCATTTAAATCCTATGTTCCAATTTAAATCTAGTTGGAAATGGCACAAAAAAGTACCATCTTCATCCTCAAGAGAGCAGCAGTGAGATAAAAATGCAACCTGTTTAAACTGATAGAGCTTATTATTTTTACTTCAGAATAATGGCCATCCAGTTTGTTTTTACACTGTAGAATTTAAATATTGTCTCACCTTAATGCTGGTCTTCCATTGTTACGGAGTACAACTTCTTAAATAGTATTTTAATTCTTCTAGGATGAAGTGGAGGCTTTGAGGAAAAAACACTGAACACTGAACATCGGGAGTTTTTCACTACCCCCAGGGATTGTTCTCTGGGATATGGACGTAAAAGCTACAGAAAGAGGATGGAAATCCAGCACATGTGACTGATTGATTGATTAATTCTTGGTTGAGTGGACTAGAAGCTAGAGCTCCATTCCGACAGCAGAACTACAAAAAGAGTTCTTGATTTCTAATACTCTGCTTATGAGCTCTTTTGGCTGTGGGAGGCTTCACCGCTCATTTCTTAAGACGTATGTGCATTTTGAAATGTGTAAATATCAGACATCCAATATCTTATATTTTCATGGATATTCAGGGATAATGTAGGTCATATTTTAAGATATTAGCACACTTTCTTTTATTAATATATTTCTGTTTGGTGTTTGTGTTCTGTGACAAATAAATCAATAGATTGTTCCACTGATGTTGTACAAATGTTGTAGCTCCAAGCCTGATTTACCCAGAGACGTTCATGATGAGCACAAATTCTTTGTCTGTTTTACAATATAAATCAAGATAACTTTATTTTTGTGAGCGAAATATACAATTGTACAAATACAGAACTGGTATCAAATGCACGCAGCCTTTATGCACTTTTCCTAACCCCATGACCTGATTGAAAAGAATCTCATCAAATGACACGAAACACAATTTGATTGGCTCCAGGTTATTTGTGACCAATTATTACACCCCAAATGTCGTTGAAAAGCTCTGAATGACGTGAATAGGCTTTGCTTTGACACTAACCAGAATGTGAAAGTCCAGTTTCCCTAGGTGAAGATGTGGAGCGAGACTGGTGTGGATTTAATTTCCCTTTAGACTGAAAACAGCATCTGGAAGCCATGTGGAATGCATCTTCACAGTCTGACTAATCATTGGGAATAGACTATATTTAATGACATACAGACTAATTCTCAATAGAAATATGTCTGTAAGGTTTGTAGGTTGAATTACTGTGATGACAGTACCATCGATCAAAACAGACTCAAATTCTTGACTTTTCCGGGCTCATCTATGATGTCATGTGGGTTCCTAACATATTGGGTGTCCTGTGAGCAGTTCTCAAGTTCAATGAGAAAAGTACAATGAAAAAGTTGTTTTACAAGAAAACTAGCATTCTGTCCTCTGTAAACATTTATTGGTATGCTTTGGTCTAAATGTTTGAGTTTCAGTATTTTCGCTGAATGTAAAGCTCAATGATAATTAAATCAAACACATCTTACCATGAGCTCTTCGTATTCACATTCCCTTTAAAAAGGGAATGTTTTAACTAGAAATAAAATGATACAATAACATCAATTGGGTGAGCAAATATAACTTGATCATAAAAAAACAAGATGGCCAAAAAACAAACTTGAAATTTATTGTAAAACACACATAATGATCTGACTAATCAGGTGTGCAAATATGTCATTTAATATTTGTTACTGATATACTCTGCTGGCTCTGAGAGTTTAAACACATGATTGTTTGGCAAATCAACACTTGATTGTATTAACCTGCATCTGCTGATTGGTGTAACCTTGAGATAATATGTGTGTGTGTGTGTATATATATATATATATATATATATATATATATATATATATATATATATATATATATATATATATATCGGTATATCTCATTTAGGAATCCACAATATATATTGGCACCATATCAGTTATGAGTTGTTAGACATTTTGAAAGTTTATTGATACTGGATTATTTTTTTTTATTTTTTTTTGTGCAGGCTTATTTCAAACGCCCCCTTTTTTACTTTCACATTTTACGATCTATATCTCACAATTAATCTTGAAATACATTGTAAATCTCAAAATTAATATCTAGTTTTTATATAAATTACAATGTCGTGATGCCTATTTGCTATTTCACATTGTTGCATTAAAAACAATTAACTTTAGCTTTTTTATTATTATTATTTATTTAGACAAATTAGTATAAATCATGAAAATAATGATCTCATCTGCATTAAATTTTAATTACTGTTCAGAGTTACTACATGATTTGACATGGGGGGGGGGGCGGTTAAGTAAAAAAAAAAAAAAAAAATGAAAAAATCTATACACAATTAATGTCATGGTGCAAAAGTGCATTTGCTTTCAGTGAGTGTCTAATAATCATGTACAATTCACAAATAATTTTTGAACAACATCAAAGCCTAAATTCATGCTTTAAAATGACTTTTTTATAAGCACCATGACATGGGAACTGACAGCAACCAAATATTGCATACAGAACAGCTGTACCCGTTGTCTGTAGAATTACAATAACATCAGTATTTGGAAACTCTGTCCATTAACAGTACTGCACTCAACCAGTGAAATGGCTTGAGTTTGTGTTCAGGAGTGTTAGTAGTAGTGCACTCTTCCAATAGTGCCTGTCCCTGTTCCCAGAATATCCGGCTGTCCGTTTCTCCAGATTTCCCTGATGATCCTCTCCCTTTCCTCCAATCGCTGTGCCCGCTCCAGCTCCTCAGCTGAGGTGAACACGTTCCTGCTCAGAGTCCCGTCCGGCGTGATGAGGTGGTTGCTCATGGGGATCTCTGTGGTGCTGTGCTGGATAGAGGACTCCAGGCCTACTGCATCTTCCTCCTCCTCGTCATCGCTCTCCTCATCTTCTTCCTCCTCCTCCTCACTATAGTCTTTCAGATGTTTTTTCTCTGGCGTAGGGGGCGCCGTAGTGGTCCGAGGCTTGCAGGAAATCCGAATGACCAAGAGGCAAAGAGTGAGCACCAGGCCAAAACAGACGCCGATGACAAAGTAAAGGCCGAAACTCTCTGGATTGGCTGAACAGATGGGGAAATGAGTCTGGTTTATTCACTGGAACATATTCATATGAGTTTGCTGTTCTATTAACCCTGAGCTGTATGTTAAACATGGGAAAAGCACAGACCTTTAACATGAGCATAAGCAGCAATAGTGTTGCTCAAGAAATCCATCTCCTTCCTTTTCACATTCATCCTGGCTTTGTCCTGTGTTTCCAAACCTAAAGGATAAAAACATTGGAATTAGAATTAAGTGTTTTATTTTTTAGAATTGGGTGTTTTCTTACCGTCATAAAAACACTTCAGAAATCATATTTTTTAAATCAGTATTTTTATATTTTTTTATTGTTTTAACTGATTGATTGATTAAGCTCTATGAAGCCAGGAAAAAAATGCAAACAGTTTTGTTTTTAAAGGTGAAATTTTTAGAGGTAAAATTAGCATTAAATATGTATATTAGAAGATTAAAGTAAGTTTACAAAAATAAAGAATGAATAAAAATATTTTTTTAGAGGTGAAAACAGCTGTAAAAATTTATGTTATGGAATTAAGTAAGTTTTCAAATGAGGAATACATTTAGAATTTAAGAAAGAAATCTAAAATCTAAAACTGTAAGATTCTAATTTAAAAAATTTGAATAAAATATTTGCAAGGATTTCAGCCAAAAACAAAAAAATAGGCCAAAGGTCAAGCCTCTGTGTTCCAAAAGGAACAGGCCAGTCAAACTGAGCATTTTATTCTGTCATGGAGTTACAACAATTCTCTCTCACTGTGAGGCACAGTATAGACACACTATATATAACTATTCAGTAAAAACATCCTCACGTCTACAGCCCATCCCTGCTCCTATTGTGAGGTCAAAAGGTCAGCTAGTGGGGCCCATTTCCTTTACAAATCTCCTCCTAATGGAGTGTAGCCAGAAGTCAGATGCTTTTGTATCTGAATAAAGGACATGATACAATACTCTTCCCTAATGACGTCCATCTGAATACATCTACAGCATTTTCCTTTCCTGTTTTGGTTATGTCCGTTGTATATTTCCTCTCTGTCTTTTTTCCCTTCTAACTGTTAACTCCCAAGGAAGATTCATATTTCCAAGGGCCAACAAATACAGCCACACCCTCACATACAGGGCAAGAGTTTCAGGGGTTTAAATTTATAACCCCAAACAAACATATCCTCCCTATGACAATATGTCAGCTCTGCGACTGGTTCTTATCTCAATCCGCAATGCATTGCAGGCGTCACATAAAACATGGAGAACTGGGGTCATGTGTGCTTGCCGGATCTTACCACACTTCCTGTGTCCCCACGCTCCTCTTTTATATCCCATCCACTACACCTCCTGCTGACTTTGGCTTTTCTTGCTAGCTTTTGTTCTCTGTCTGACATCATTGCTGTACACATACTGTTTATGCAAACTCAGTGATTTAAATGACAGCGATTACACATGATCAGTCATGTGGTCCTACAAAAATTAACCTTTAAAGGCACTGTTAACCTAAAAAGAAATTGCTCACCGTCATGTCGTTCAAAACCTCTATGCCTAACTTTCTTTAGTGAAACACAAGAGGAGATGTTACTTTAAATGTTAAAAAGTGAAAGCGAAAGGGTGTCCAAAACTCACAATTTGTGCTCTGCATTTAACCGATTACATGGCACACACACAGCAGTGAGTAGTGAACACACACACACACACACACACTGAGCAGCTGGCAGTCATTTTTGCAGCAGCACTCTGGAGCAGCTAGTGGTTCAGTGCATTTCTCAAGGGTCTCATATTGACCTACAATCCCTGCAAGTACCGAGACTCAAACTGGCGACCTTTGGGTTGCAAGTCAGACTCTCTAACCTTATATTAATTTATTCTTAGAATCTTATATTCTAAGTTTTCTGTTTTTTATATGATAGCTCTGTGTTTAACTTTGTTTTTCACATAAAATATTTTATATCTTTGAAATACTTCCTTTTGTATTCCATAAAAGAAAGAAATTCATATAGGAAATATCAATGATTGCATAAATATAACTGAGTGAACTATTCCATTAAGAATTCTTTAGTGTCAGTTATAAAACATAATATAAATGTGGAATTAATACACAGTTGTTTTCTAGAATTGAATAAGCATACCATTCCCAGTTGTGGAAATAGTCCCAACGCACAACAAAGCAGAACAAACCAAAATGCATAGCAACTATAAAACAAATAGAGTTAGCCTAGAAATGAATGCATTAATATTTACCATGTAAAGCAGTCAGTTTCTCCTCATGGTGCACTGTTTTTTATTTTAATTTTTTTTTAGATGGATCAAGCTTCTCACTCATTGGCCTTGTTTGCTCAGAATATCTTGGGTCTTCGTCTATACAGTGACAAACGCAAACACACACACACAGAGAGAGAGAGAGGGAGAGAAAAAGACACACAACCTTGTCAGACCACATCACATCTAGAATCACTGAGGCATCTGCAGTGCAAACAAATGACTGATTGTGCTGTGCACACAGGAAGTCAGCTTGACATCTAACAGCATAAAAAACGATTCACATTTCATCTAGGAAAATGCAATAAATCATATCCTAGACAGGAACCGCTACATGATGAATGAGTGGTTCTCAAACTTAGCAGGAGTGAACTGAATTAGAAAAATAAATCACAGTGTGAACTGGCTGAACATGAAAATGTTTCAATATTAACCTTTGTGTTCATTTTTCAGCTTCTTCAAATGTTACAAGGCACTAGCCTAAATTATTCAGTTTTTGCCAGTTATAATGCTTCTAGACATTTGGCCCAAGCTTGGAAATATTTCATAGGCAGATGGTGTGAAAAACTTGCTGAAACAGGAGGTTTCTTTCGAGTTGGTTTAGTAAAGCCCCTAAGCTTTGCAGTGCTGATTTGGATCTCGCTGACTCTCGGAAGCTTGTAACGTGGAACGTGGATGGAAACCACAGCCAGTGATCATTACATTTTGACCCACATGGCAAACCTAGGAATGACCCAGAAGAGAGACAGTATGAAGAAACTGCATGTTCCTGTCGGGTTCCTGTCTGATTTATTGCAGTGGCTGATCCAAAAAGTCCATAACACCGATGCACTAATAAAAATTATAAATACACAAAATACCAGAAAATGTAGAAAATGAACTTATGTAACACTATAATCTCCAGAAAAAGTTCACTATATCAGCTGTTTAACTCTTCACTCACAGCAGTCATGTCTAAGTGGAGTCTAATGGCAGCTGGAGACAGGTTTAGACATCTGTTAACCTGCCGTGTTGTTTTGTTTGTGTTTTGTTTTTCCCCTGGGGAGGAAATGATTTGTATGCCTCTTGCCCTCGTGCGATCCTGTCAATCCAACATCAGCGGTTTACTTTCTCTGACCTCATGTTCTGCTCCAAAGCAGATGTTGCATTTAAACATGAAAAAGCAAAGGGGAAAATACCAACATATGTTATGTTCTGACATCTGGGGACATTAATAAGACTCAGAGGATATTTATTGGTTTTATTAACTATAGGCACACCTGCATTAATTTACTAATATATATAAATATGTAGCCTGAATGCACTGTAAGTCACTTTGGATAAAAGTGTCTGCTAAATGCATAAATGTAAATGTAAATGTATATATATTATTACAATGTAAAATATTGGTTTTTAGATATTTTAAAGAGTAATTTATTCCTGTGATGGCAAAGCTTACATTTCAGCAGCTATTAATTTGAAACATTAAAAAAAAATTCTGTCAACTTGCTGTGCAGTTTGAAAAAAAAAAAACTGTAGCATCCATAAGACATGAAAAAAATCAGCAAATAATAAAGAATTCATTGTTTATATTTCATAAGTAAAAAATTAGTCAGATCCCAAATAAAAACTTTAAACCCAGTACAGGGAAACAAAGGTATTAAGGTTTCAAATCAGTTAGCAGAGAATAAATGGCTGGCAAAAAATAAATAAAATAATAATAATAATTTTCTCACTCATCTTTAGTCTAGCCATATATATAATATATATATTTACATGTATAATTTTAAGAGAGGAAAAAAATTGCTCTGGAATTCCAGATAAAGCTATGCCTTAACATGACTTAGAAACCAATGTTTGAACTCCACTTGACAGTTGATTTAATAAGAAAAAACACAAATGAACGCCAAAGCAAATGCTGCCTATATCACAAAGCCTGGGAAAAGGTCCGAAATACTATTTCTAAATTAAAGGTTAATTTTGCTTAAAGGCACAGGAGAGACAGAGGAAGTCCAGAAATGATCCATTAAAAATAGTTCTTGTCTTTTCCACAATAAGAAGACCACAATAGCATTTCCTTCCCCTGAATCTTTCTCTATCCGACAGGAAAAATTGAGACCCAGTGCAAATACCTAAACTACCTAAAATACCCCTCCCCTCCGATTTCTTTCTCTGGTTTTCTCATTAAGTTGTCTGTCCAAACAAAGAGTATATCTGGATGATTTGTTGGGGACAAAGTGACAGGTCAAAGACCTCTGGAGCGATTCCTCTTTCTGCTAATCATTGAACAGAAGCTTCAGTCTTGACCACCGCGGGACACATCGGTCAAAAACAATCTTCACAACTTCAAAGGCTGTAATTGAATTCACCAATATCAAAGAAAAACATAACCCGAGCAGCCAGTGCAGCCTTCTCGTTCATATGACACACCACCAGCCAAAACAAGCACATGGATATTTCTGATACTAAGAAATGTTCTTCCAGCCACTGGAATTTCCTGGCACAGTGGATGAACCACTTGTGGTCTTCTTGGCAAAGGGCTTGGTGACTGATACTGATACTTTAAATCTAAATATAATTGGGTTTCTTTCACTATTCCCAAACTGTGGACAGGCTGGAGGAGGTAAGCTAATCGCAATATACCAAATACTCTTAATGACTATTTTATTCTGTCAGCCTCAGTAGAAAACAACTTCATCATGACTGGAGTTGCTTCAAGGAGTGTTTGCGCTCCTAAAATGTCCTTTTAAGATAAAAAGTTCACTTCAAAAATGAAGAAAGCTAATGTTTTTGTCTTATCCCATGAACAGTTATATTGGAAAATGGTAGAGGGGGGTTAAATGTGTCCCTGAACGCACATTTGAAACTTTGAAACATTGCTTTTATCATCATTTTTGTGTTTGGCAGAATGCTACAACCTTAACGTCCTAATAATCTTGTGCTTTTCCATAAACAACCGTCCAAAAGCATTGTAGAAGTACTGACTGTGCAATCTCTCAGTCAGTATGAAGCCCCTCGGGTCTCATTTTCTCCCATCAGGCAGATTCACCTGAACACAAACCATGACCAGAATTGTCTCAACAAATCAAAGTTAGAAGCTCAGTGTAGCTTCCAAAACCTCAGAGGTGAGGGTAACTGTCCAACTAGTGAACTTGGACACATTTCTACCAGCTGTGTTGCCTGTAAAACTGCTCAGGAGGGTTGCATGGTAAAAGCATTCGCTGAATTAGCTTGAGCTCTTGTACAGGCCTGGACCTCACCATGACATTTCAAAAACAGTGTAGGGTGTCTTTCTTTCTTGTTTCTCTTGACAGAGATTCTAGCAGATTAGGTCGAGTAACTCATTTGGACTGTGTTACCTGCCAGTAGCTCTTACTGAGTTGGATATTTAATTTGGAGCCAAGTCAGACATGTGGTTGCCATCAGATTCTTGACCCCTGCACCAAATGTGAAGTTGACCCTAAAGACACATGCCAGCCGAGAAAGACGATACTAAATGAACACCACAGAAACTCCTTTTCTTCAGTTTCCTCAAATGCACAAATCCCTGTTCAAACTTTACTCTTTAAATGACTTCTATCCCCCATGAAGGAATTTTATTTTTCTGATATGTTAAAAATTATGAATATAAGACTCAATATCAATATCAACAGCCTGATACTACTAACACTTCTGTTCAAATGTTGTCAGTAAGATTACTTATTTTTTATTTAAAAAATGATTACTCTATTTAACAAGGACGCCTTGATCAAAAGTACTGACATTTATAATGTTACAAGAGATTTATATATCAAATGAATTCATTTCTTTTGAACTTTCTATAAAATAATCCTGAAAAAAAAAAGGATTTCCACAAAAATATCAAACAGCAAAACCAAATCAGCACACTGTATGATTTCTGAAAGATCATGTGACACTGAAAACTGGGGTTATGGCTGCTGGAAATTCAGCTTGGCATCACAGGAATAAACTACATTTTAAAATATAAAAATAAATAAATAAAACCCCAAATCATCTTCTTTATATTATTTACTTTTTATTTTTTACATGAAGCAGGTCAACTAGTCATATACTACTATAAATAAATTAAATAATCAGTTAAACTAATTGTATTATTTTACAAAGTACATGTGGGGAGACATGTTCTAAGATTGCATGACCAGCCAAATAAAAGTTGAAGTTCTCTTTTCAGTTGAAAAAAAAGAAAAGTTTGTATGATATATGATTGCTGTTAAACATATGGACTGAAAAGTGAAGTAATAATGAAGGTTAAGTAAGCTAATGAAGTCAGCTTAATGCTAATATTTACACAAGATGCAATTTTGTGTCATGGCAGTGGCATTACAACAGTGACAAACTGTAACATGCAACAAACTTCCCCGTCATCAAGAGTATCCTGTACATACATTTAGTGCATGGACTCAGTATGAATTGGAATGCAGTTCAAAACTTCAATAATTCTGCTAGAAGTTAAAAGCCTTTTTCAGATTATTCTCATGTTGTGTGTACCATTCAGTGTTCTTAAATAACAGAGGGTGCCAGCCTGGGTTGTCAGTGGGGGTTGTGTGGCTGAAGGCTGTGCTCTTGGGTGTTAATGTGGACCAGATGTGTGTCTCAGAGGAGCCAAAGAGCCTCAATAGTTTTATATGCAAATGCAGAGTAGAAAAACACTTCTTTTAATAATGCGTGTTTCATGTACCCTGATCGTTGGCTCTAGTCCACCTCTAGGGTCAATAGGGACAAAACATATATATATGGGAATGGATGAGAATTCAAGAGTCTCTAACCACTGCTAAAACTCTAAATTAAAAGCAATTAAGACTCGCTTCAGTTTTAAAACCCTAAGGAGACCCATCATGAAAATGAGAGCGTGAGTTATTTGGATTTAATTAATCATGTGCATCTGCAGTCTCGTTCCTGCTAGTTTGGGTTCAGTGTGAAAGGCACAGAGAGTATGTGGATGATGGCACAACTAACCCTCAGGTGATCCCAGCTCTAAAGCTCCACAAATAGCACAATGATCTCATCTGCAGATCGATCCGAGCCTGGAGGCCTTTGCAGATCCTAAGAAACATGCTGGATCCATTACTCAGACCCTCTGATTACTGTACGACACAAAACATGCCGTCCGTCTTTCCCATGGGTGGGCGGACATTATTTAACCCCATACTGACCATAGAGCTTTAAAGCATTAACATAACACAAGTACTCAGGTTTATGAGAGCAAACAGATCAAAGAAAGCTGTGATTGGATAAGGAATTTAGGAGTAGCCCAAATCCCTTTTTTTTTTCTATTACATACTTTCCTCTTTTTTTGCAGAAATGTATGATTTTTATGTTTGTAAAGCACTTTGTAAACTTGTATAAAATGTGTAATTTATTGAAAATAAATATGTAATTGTAATTTAGCCATTACTTTATTTGTGCTGAAAACCATTTATTATAATTATTATCAATGTTGAAAACAATTGCTCTGCTTAATATTTTTGTGTAAACTGTGCTATATTTTGGATCGTTTTAATAAACTGAATGCATCTTATATATATATATATATATATATATATATATACACACACATTTATTTATTTTATATATATTTCTTAATAGCTGTCAAAGAGAACCGCATACAGAGAACTAATGATGTTTAATTTTGTACACACCCATGTTCAGTCTCATTCCAAGGGATGTACTTCCCTTTAACTGTATTATTGCTCCATAATGTGAGATTGACACTCTCAGTGCATTTGTAAATCAAGCCAATGGCATTAATTGAGCAAACGCATACCACTGAGATGAGATTTTGTGCTCTATTATCTGGGGTTTTCTGTATTGTTAGATTTAGGGATTTATTCTCTCAATCAAAATCCACAAGCTCATAAAAACAGAGATGGGGAGAGAAAGAATGTTTGGGAGGTGTTTAAAAGCACAGACTGACATGGTCATTAAAGGTTTCAAACCTTCAGAGCAAAAGGAGTGTCAGTGTAAACATTCCTCTGAATCCAACAAACTTGGATAAGACATAGCAGAATAAAAGCCTTGATACATTTGAGTGCCAATGAAAGTGAATTGAACTTATGTATGAAAATGTTGTCTCTCCAAGACAAAAGTGCATGTCAGTGTGATTTGATGCCATTGATGCTTATGACCAAATGACACCTACATCAAATCTTATGATGCCATATCTCATTTAAGAGTGGAAAGGAATATTACAAGTGAATATATTAATAATAAATGTGATAAGTTATAAATTTTCGTCTGTAATCAATTTTATTACTTACGAGCTGCTCCTCACACAAAACTTTAGAAGATTTGGAATGCAATATAATATATATATATATAATATGATTATATAGATTTAATATAAAATATAATATGACCCATTTTTATGATACTTTCATAATATTTTATATGATTAGTCAGGACTATATTTTGTGAATATGTCAGTAGTCGTTTCATCACAAAAAGATGGATACTGGAGTATTTACAAATGCATTTAGATTAGAGATTGACCTCTGACCTTCCCTTAATCGACAGACTACCGCAGAAGACACGGTGGCTGACTGATCAACAGTAGAGTGTCTGCAGAAGAAAGCAGATGCTCAGAGCAGGGTTGAACAGATATGAACACAAGTCAGCCATCTCCAAACAAAGAGCAGCTGCGAGTTTTGCACGTTTCTCCATCGGGGTTATAAATCAAAACTAACATTGCATACCAAAACAAACTAAGACTTTAACAATCAGCTGCCTTAAAGGAGTGAGACTCTGAATAGTTTTTCGTGTCAAAGGTAAATTTAAATGGTGCATTTTTAATAACTGAAAAGGTGTGGCATGCAAACACAGGGCCTTTTAACTCACTTGGCTCTTGCACAAGAAAACCCCTTTTAGTTGACGAAACACATCAGCCATGCATGAAGCCCTCACCTCAGCAACCTGGTCACATTACATTATTATTGACCTTCCTGCAGATAAGCACACAATGAGCCCGGGTGTTTATTTTTATAATAAAACATTAACCAATTTACAGCTACAGCTCTGGCCCTAACACAACTTATATTAGGGATGCTTCTCTCCAGAACTTGGATCAAACTCTCCTGCTGGAAAACATCCATACACACATAAACACGCTTCATGCAGAGCAAAATTATCTAAAATAACTTCCATCCGCGCAGATGATATCTCTGGTTGGTGGATTCAATAATCATAACCTTACAGGACATGATTTATGATCAAATGAGTCAACAAAGTCATAGAGACGTGACATGTGCAAGAGCTCTATATTTAAAACACTCAGCATCATCACATTAAAAAACATTTTTTTTGTGTGAAAAAATGTATGCTTTATATATATATATATATATATATATATATATATATATATATATATATATATATATATATATATATATATATATATATATATATATATATATATATATATATATATATATATGAGTGTGTGTGTGTGTGTGTGTGAGTGTGTGTGTGTGCGTGTGTGTGTGTGTGTGCTTAAGATATTAGAATATTAAGTTAATACATTAGGATCATTTCCTGCTTAAGATATTAGGATATAATAGAGAATAAACATTTTATGCTTAAAATATTTTTTCTGATTTTAATCAGTCAACCAAAGTGAGGTTTACGCTTAAAACAATAACAACAACAATACAACACTAAACTTAATTCAAGACATGTTTCTTCAAAGAAAAAAGTCTGGACTATTTTGCCTGTCAAGAAAACATGTCTTGTTTTAAGGATTTTTTGACATCTTTACTGAAACGCAAAAGACAAATGCGGTGCAGAACATCACAGAATCATTTCGTATTTCTTATCAATTTTCATACAGTGCAACAAGATTACTAAAGTTATATCAATGTAATATCACTAAATATGGCATGCTAAAAGGACAGAGACTTACCACATATAAATCTCAAAGCTGTTCTCCTGCAGCATCAGACACTTCACCAGACGTCTTGGGAAGTTTAGTCCAGAATTGACCATTCAAAACATTTAGACCAATAACCGTTGAGCAGTGTAAGTGTCTGCCTCAGTTTGAGTCTGACTCCCTTTCAGCCGTTCACTACAAGCAGCAGGAAAAGCTGTCACAGAGTCCTCACACACAGAAGAACAGAAAGACATGGAAAGAGAGGGAGAGCGTGGAAAAGGGGAAAAAGTGGTACAGCCTTAAATGGGCAGGGTTTGGGAAATAAAAAAGGGAGGGAGAATGGGTCTTTCCCCTGTTGTTAAGGAAACAGCCATGAAAAGCCAACTCTAGACCAATTAACTAAGATTTTCCACACTGAATAAAACATGGCAGAACAGAAGAATGAAAGAGCCATTGAGAGAATCACTGACTGAACAGGGAGAGTTTGCTTCAGTTTGGGGAAGCTACTTTGAAACTGTAGCTTGCCAAGCTACATGCTAATCATAACTGAAAGCAGTTCACTGTACAGAACCACACTGAATCTACTGTTGTGAAAAAGTAGTGAGCTAAACTTCAAGCAGCAATCAAAAAGTAGACAACTACACATAAGTAGCCTAGTCTCACTTGTTTTTTTTTTTGTTTTGTTTTGTTTTTTAGTTAAGATACCCAACACTCATTGGTGCTAAGCCTGCAACATAATAAAACACATAACACAACAAAATCTGTGTTCATTTGTTTTACTAAATTGCTAGTTTTATGCAGTACACAAAACTAGCAAATCAAGGTGAATAAAAGTCCAGATGACTAGCTACTAAATAAGATATGAAAATTTCATAAAATATGGCATATTTATAATATATTTACCATGATGCTAAATTCTGGGGTGAACAGCATTTCTCAAGAAAATAATTATTTTATCCAGAAAGGAAATGTTAAATTGATGACATTTTAAGATATTTACAATGTTAAAAAAGTATAAAAGTATATATATATATATATATATATATATATATATATATATATATATATATATATATATATATATATATATATATATATACATATATATATATATATATATATATATATATATATATATACATATATATATGTATATATATATATACATATATATATATATATATATATATATATATATATATATATATATTACAGTTTCAAAAATCTGCATATTAGAATGAGTTCTGAAGGATCATGTGACAATGAATAAATAAATCGCTGCAAAAAAATCAGCTTTTCCATCATAGGAATAAATAAATATTTTGCAAAAATAAAATAAATAAATAAATGTTGCAATATATTAAAATAGTTTTTTTTTTATTAGTAAAACTGTTTCACATTATCTCAGTGTTTGCTGTTCACATGCAGCTTTGGTGACTATAAGAACCATTTATCAAAAGCAAAAACATCAATGACCATATATATATATATATTCAGGAGCATTTGGACTCAGCCTGGACTCAAAAGAACTGGTCATGAAAAATATGGTCTTGAATTCAGACATAAGACTCATTTACTACAACACTACAACACATCTATAAGCACCACTCCCATTTTCTTCAGAAAACGTAAAATTAAATCTAATTGTTACTGTTACCTGCCAAACACATCTGCATCATATCTGTTGAAGTAACAGAGAACATAAATTATGTTTTTCCAATTCAATTACTTTTACTTCTCCCCCGAATTTTAGAGAAGATCCAGTGGTGAGCTCCCTGTCTTCTGTGACATTCTGGCCTGGATCTCCACACAGCTGAGAGATATCCACCTGTCCCATGGGCTGATTTCCACTCCAGTGCAGCGGCTCTTCGAAGCCAGTAGGGAGCATGGGGGAGCAAAATTGGAGAAAGACCAGTGGGAGGCAAAGGCTGTCTATGCTGGACCTGTCGCTCCCATTTAACACTAAGGAGTAAATTACAAGAACATCCAAAGCTTAATGAATGAGTGGGGCGATGTGCACTTATCATTGGCATATTTGTCAAAAGCAGTCCATGAGGTCTGAAGATGCACAGATGTGTTTATGGGAGAAAGCTGCTATAATGGGTGGTGCAGACAGGAGGATATCACAGGCAAGATCGTGCTTGTCTGCTGAGACCATAACTGAGGGGAAATGAGGTGATAAAGCACACCAGGTGTGTTAGCTAACACTACACCAGTACTTCAGTTAACACTGCTTGAGATATGGAATGGAGATCTACACAACTTTTACTTATTTGTCCCTTTAGATTATTATAATTTTTTTATTTTTTATTTTTTTTGCAAAACGAGATTTTTGATGTATCTATTTATCTAATTCTATGTACATCTGCTGTGTATCATTATGTATCAACACAGCATAATATACGTTCAAAAGTTTGAGGTCAGATTTTGAATTTTAGAAAAAAAAGTTTCTTAAGCTCACCAAGGCATTTGATCAAAACTACAGTAAAAACAGTACTATTGCTAAATGTGCTAATTTTAACATACAGTATTTAAGAATGTGTTTCTAAATAATTTATTTCTATGATGGCACAGCTAAATTTTCAGCAGCCATTACTCCAGTCTTCAGTGTCACGTGATCCTTCAGAAATCATTCTAATGATGTTGTGCTCAAAATCATTTCTTATTATTATCAATGTTTAAAACACCTGTGTGCTGCTTAATAGATTTGTTGAAAAACGTTTTTTTTCTTTGATGAATATAAATTTCAAAAGAACAGCATTTATTTGATTTTTTTTATTTATTATAACATTATTAATTGAATGTGTTTACTGCCATTGATCAGCTTCATAATAATAAAAAAGGATAATAATGATAATAATAATAATAACCCTTACAGACCCCAAACTTTTGAGGCTTCAATAATATCTGAACAACTGTATGACTTCTATGCAGAATAAAAATAAAAACTCAAGGCAGGTAAAATTAACCAAATTCACCCAATATAATATAATATAATGCTTTCCACTCCAGTGAACTCTGCCACTATACTGTCTCCTTTTACAATTAGCTCTTTAATTGAGAGCAGTTTCCTGTAGAGTAGTTACTACTTTTCCAGCCAACCGCTAATCTGATAATTGACTGATATAATTGCAGCTGTGAAGAATATGTATTCTATTTCAGATGTGTGTATGATAGAAAAATACCATGCGCTGAGATGAATGCCAAGGATTCCTGGAGGAAGTTCAACACGGCTCTGTTGAATCAAGAAAAATGATTAAATCTACAGACAGAACAGAAATAATAATTACTTTACAAATGCATTTTGCAATATATTTGCACCAATTAAATGATTAAGATGTGTACAATTCAAACGTATTCATTGTGTTTAAAAATATTATTTTAGCTTGGTGAATGCATCACAACATTTTTAGAGTCAATCTTTCATTTCCTTCATTTTCTGCTAAACAAAATCATGACTGACTTTGACATCTTACTCAGACAATGTTATCTTGCCACTAAAATCTTTAAAAACAAGAATTGGGTTGGAGAAGTTTTTTGATGCACAAATATTTGCCAGAGAATTCTAGTAACTTCTTACCTACTAATTAACCAAATTATTGCCTATAGACCGATTACATTTCCCTCCACCCTCTTCTATAAGGATGAAACATATAAATAGGCCTACATAATAAGTTTTTCCCACATTAGCCCCTGTAAGAAACTGCCACATACATCATAAGCAGATGTTGTTTATAGCAAAAGTCATCAAGCTCATAACAGTTCATAAACATAAACAGTTCAACACCCCAGCAGCCAAGCATCGCTGAGTCCTCCTTCCCCCCATTCATACACATGGCCAAGACCCCGGTTTCTTAAAGATCTTAAATACTTTCACAACCCTCCTTCATTTCCTTCTTTTCTGAATGTAGAAATATTGTGAAAGCATGAAGGCCTTCAAAAAGTATTTATTTTATTTGATGCTAGAGAGTTTGGTTTTAAAGGAAAATAAAGAGGAGTTGAGTTTGTTATGGGTGTGTGTGTGTATATATATATATATATATATACATACACACACATATATATATATATATATATATATATATATATATATATATATATATATATATATATATATATATATAAAATAATTTTTTTTTTCTTTTACTATTATTAAGCAAGGATTCATTAAATTGATCAAAAGCAACAGAAAATGCACTTCTACTGTTACAAAAAAAAAAAAAAAATCTATAAATCTATCTCTCTGTTTTTCTAGGAATCCTGACCAAAAAAAAAATATTGCTGCCTCCACAAAAATATTAAGCACCACAAATGTTAAAGTTAAGCATTTGTTAGAATGAGCATATAATATATGCATTAATAGTGATAGTAACCTAACCAACTTATTTTTTCAAGCTGTTTGGCAAAGACATAACTGATAAAGTAATAAGTAACACAGACTCACAAGCGATCCTACCACAAGCCTCATAAAAAAAAAAAAAAAAAAAAAAAAAAAAAAAGGCAAATGTTCCCTTAAGAGTGCTTAAATACAATTTAAACTGCCCCGAGATGTTTTTATAAGGTGAAATGTTGGCAGTGAAGAAAAAAAAAGCGACCTAAGAGATACTGTACATTTCACAAAACACACAAAAACACTACAAATGTAATGGTAATAGTTGTGTGTCGTCTGGCCAGAGGAGAACTGGCCCCCTGAATGAGCCTGGTTTCTCCCTTTTTGTTTTGGTTTCTTGCCACCATCGCCTTTGGCTTGCTTAGTTGGGGACGCTTGACTGATTGCACAAACACTACTGGAAGAGAGCTGAACTGAATGATCACAACACTGAACATTGATTTGTCAAGGAACTGACTTTATCTGGAAAAATGACTCTTTGTTATTGTCTTCTTACATTATTGACAAACTATTTTCTTGTTTGACACTGTAAAGCTGCTTTGACACAATTAGTACTGTATAAAGCGTAAAGGTTGACTTAATTTGACTTGACTTGTGTAGTTCTCCAGTTCTCCAGTCAGCCTTGAGGCTCCAGCTGTAGGAACGCTGGGGCTGCCATCATCAGCACTTAATGGGGCTCTGGTGTCACAAAATCACAAGGCTAAACCTGTAATTATGCCAGCAGTGAATGAAAGGCAGCTGAGTATATACTGCAAGACTGCAGTCTTTAGAAATGAATCATTAATGTTCACATTTTTCAAGAGGGTAAGTTTCAGAAATACCGGTTTTATTTTTCATGAATAAGCTTGCTAAAACATTTCTTTATTGTTTCTGTTCTCTCTATGAGATGCAAAAGGGTACAGGGGAGACCTCAACTATGCTTCTGTGCTGTGTTACTTCTGCCGGTAATAAATATTGAGACTATATTAACTCTACTAGTCTCAAGAGACAGAGGGCTAATACTAACACTAGCCTCTGGCAGCCAGCCATGTGACTCCATCCTCATCTAGAGCAACTTTCTCTGAAGATCTTGTGAGGAGCCGGAGGCCGGTGACATGAGAGACTGCTAAGAGAGGTGTCTTTCTGTTTAACAACTTCTCGTGATATAGACACATCTGTGCTTTATTTCAAAAGATCTCTGGTAAAAGAACTGCCATCTTAAAAATATAAAAATGTGTGCTGCATCGTGAGAAAAAGAAATCTTAGTACAAAATAGAAAGCAATTAAACATACTGGATACTAGAATATATTATGAACCTGCCGGCTTTAGGACGCACCCACACAACTTTCATTTTTCTTGATAATACCAGTCGCAATAATATAAACAATAATAAACTTTATTTAAGAAAAAAAACAGGCAACATAGGCTTGAAATTATAGGGTAGAATTTTTACTTCTCCCACATCTCCCACAGCGTTTGCATTAGTGACTTTGTCCAACCCTGTATTAAAAAGCTATGCCTTAGTCAAAATTAATAGTTTCAGCCATGCAAACAAAATACAATAAATGGGTAAAATCCAATAAGAGAAACTCAAAGACAAATGAACATAATGTATCTAAATATCTTCACCAGAAGGTCATATTTGCCACAAGATTAATTAAATACCACTAACAACAAACAAGATGTTTCTATAGTGCTCACTAGCAAGCACTGGGGCAGATTTCATTGCTGAGCAGGACCGGAGAAAAAGCTCCATTCTCTGAGAGTTATACTGTTACAGTATACATAGTTATATCTGCGTGATACTGCACTGTTAGAGATGTACAGAACCTAAAATGAATCTTGCCAAAAAAAAATCAAAATAAAAATGCCACAGCTAAGTCTCTACTCCGAGGGAAACACTATTTGCGGATGCCTTGTGGCATTCTGGGCTGTAATTTGGTTAAAGAGTAAACAAGTTAATTTGTCAACAAGAAACCAGTCCAAGACAGTTTGAAATCACTGGTTATGTCTAGTTCTTGCAGACCCCCCCCCTACTACCCCCCTAAAGGAAGTGACAGGAACAATCGCTGCACTGAGCTCTAGGTTCTAGGGTAATGTGCCAGTTTATCAGCTTCTGGCTTTATCAAGGCAGCCATTCTGCAGAAACTCATTATGCATTTTATTGTTTTGTTGCAGTTTTATATCTGCTAAATAGGTTTTATTATGAGGCACAGTCTCAGGAAAAGTCAAGGGGAAAAATTGTCATATATATATATAATAAAAAAAGGTCAGTGTAATGGCCTTCACTTGCAAATCAAAGCAGTTTATCAATGAAAATAAAATGGAGAAAAAACTCCCGTTAACCAAAAAGACAGTGTCGCTTCATCAAATATGATGTCAGTAAAATCAAAACAATATTTTTACATCAAAATTTGTAACTGGTCTAACATAACAGGTATGAACGGGACTAAATCTAATTATAAACTTTCTATAAAAGTCACGAAATCATGACATTTTTATTTCAATAAGTACAATTTAATGTTTGCTTTGAGTAATTTTCAATTTCTTATTTTAAAATGTAATATATTATATATTCAAATGTTTGATGACTGGAGATAATTGGCACAATTATTTAAAAATAAGTTTTTGTGTATTAGAAGCAAAAAGAATCTATCAAACATTGTGAATGACTTTCAGTATTTTTCCTGATGATTATATCATAGTAGTTAATGTGGAATCAAAGGAGGCCTTTTCCTGAGATAGGTAAATAAGAACAGAATTATTATTTTTGGGTGACTCAAACCCCCAAATCTTGATGGTTACCCTCATGGGACACAGCCTGGCTAGCAGATTTTCATCACCAATCACCCTCGAACTCCACGCTCTGCTGCTCTGCTGCTTTGCTTCCTGGTTCCTCTGTCCTCCCAAAGGATGCCTGGCCTCACAGACATTCTCATTGTAAAAACTCACAATCCTTTTCTTTGTGCTATAGTGCACTGTATACAAGAAGATAGACTTACTGTCTGACTCCTGTCACCCAAAGAGCGGTCTTGCAGATGCAGAATGTAATTGTATACCTGGCAGGTTCAATTCTCTTTTATTAATTCTCATTTCTCATGATGTGAGAAGACACATTCTTGGAGCACAAAAATCATAATACCCCCCACATAAAATTAAAGAAGTAATCCTGCTTCAGTACAAGTTAAACTCAACTGACGAAAATTCTTATATAATGTCAATTACCAAAAAAAATAAAAAAATTGTTCAGAATGTCACTTATTTTCTTATTATTTGTTTTCTTAAAAAAGGAAACATTAGAGCTTCAGAAAGTAAGAACAGAAGGTGTTTTAAGCAAAATCCTGTGCATGTGGCATGTTTAGTCTTGAGCAGCAGCAGCACTATAAAATACAAGCAGCACTGCAGATTTATGGGTAATCAAGGGCAGGCAGAGGGCAGTCAGTGTGTGAATGATGTTCTTTTGCGATATTACAGGGGTGTGCTGATGAGGCAAGTCAAGAGGAGCCAGGCTGGCAGCTTTACTGCAGGTTAGCATTAGGTTAGTGCTACTCACACACTGCCCGAGGGCCAGTAAAGCCCAACATCTGACACAAAACACACTGATGGGAATTAATAAACTGAGAATTCAGAAAATTCAAGTCAGAATTGAGATATAAACGTGAAACTGCAAGAAGACAACAAAAATAATTGCAATGTGTAAATTGTGAGAAATTTGGGAAATGTTTCCAAATTGTGAAATATAAACTAAGAATTGTGATACAAAAAGACACAATTACCTTCTTTATTTATTTTTACTCTGTAGCCAAAACAGCTTCCATATCTTGTAGTTTAAAAAAACACATACATAAAAATGGACTTTATATTGACCTCAAACTTTCATTTCAAGATGAACTGGTGATGGTTCATACAAAACTAATGCAAATTCAAACATATCCACACAATAAGTTCCTGCTACTCACAACAGGAACATGTGTCATGATGCAGTCAAACCACTGCCATGCCCTCCACTTTCTTTACAAGTGACTCATCAACATTAAAATAAACAATCTGAGCTAGACCACAGGACTCTGGGATTGCAGTAACCACACAGCAAACCCACGATCATTAGCCACTGCCAGTTAGTTAGTTTATCTCATGGTTAAGTATTCCCAGGAGTCTTTCTATTATTAAAACCGAACGTATTGTCACACAAAGGCCTGTTTCATTTTCTTTATCTAATCTGCATCAAAAGAAAACCATAGATATGAGCTAAAATGGAAAACCTGTATTTTTCCCCTACTAGTTTCAAATGTCATTGTGGATGATTTCTTGGTGCACAACATTCCAAAGAAATAACGTGTTTAAATTGATAATTTTGTGCAATTATCTGCTTTAGCTCTTAACTTATTTTATCGTCTTTTTCTTCATCCTCCTGTCATACAGAGACCCTTTTTACAATCGAGTCCCACCATATATTTTTTTTAATCCTATATTATGTCTCACCCTGAAATGTCACATTACTATAAAACAATGGCTGTGTCAGGTTGCGTTTACAATGATTAATCTTTTTATGAGGTTCCTGAATGATACATGCATATCCACCGGCGGCGCCAGGGGGGTCTTGGGGGGTCTCAAGACCCTGCCAAAAAAATGCCTTGACCCCCCATTTGACCCCCCAGCCTCTTCCTGATTAAAAAGATATATATGCGGGATAAAGATCCAAACATGTTTCTCTTCAAACTACGCAGAACAATAATAAATAATAATTATTTCGACATTTATTCATACACTGAACCGAGAACCGTTTCTGTCGGACGCGTCCGATTCGAGAACCGATGAGCTGATGATAACTGCGCATGCGTGATTCAGCGTGAAGCAGACTGACACAGAGCGCATCTGAACCGAACTGATTCTTTTGGTGATTGATTCTGAACTGATTCTGTACTAATGTTATAAGCGCGGGTAAACCAAAGGCTTGAATGAAGGGCAATCATCGCCAATGACGGCATTACATCGAGCGCAAAAGAACCGGTGAACCATTTTTTTTCAGCTGGTTTATTTGATCGAATTGTCCGAAAGAACCGGTTCACTTGAGCACCTGCTCCTTTGCCCCTTAAGTGCCCTTTTGTCAAAGCAAAATTTCCTCATTTTTTTTTTTGTAATAACATAAACTTTTGTGAATGCCTGCCCACGCCCAATCATAATATTAGTACAATTTATTAATAATAATTTAGCCGTAAATAAAATGACCAACATGATGACCGTTCACCTGACTACGACCTCATCCAACCAGGAAGATTCCTCATGCTGCACGCGCATTTTTTAATTGCTAGAGGATATTTTCAACATCGTGGCAGCTGGTAAGTGGTGTTTCATTCTCAGCGAAGTGATTTTGGTGTTTATTTACTTATTATTATTTTACAAGAACGATGTGATGTGAGAACATGCAGATACGTTGTTTATATTGCTGTGTGTAGCCTGTAGTGTAGAAGTAACACTAGCGTGCTGTTTGAGGGAGAAAAGTTTCACATGCATCGAGGGGTCTGGTCTTTTTTATGTTATTTGAATAAACTTTTATTATATTACAGTACTTATTTATTTTTAACACGTAAAAATAATTATCACAACACTGGTAAGGCTTATTCAGATTTTCTCATTCTCTGAATTATCATTATAAAAATAAAAACAATTCAGAAATGAATTAAAATATAATTATATTTTAAATGTGATGCAAATATTTTTTCTACAAAAGCAACAGTGTTTACAACAGCAAGACCACTTTAGCCTGTAAACTCAATAATATCTATCTGGAAATAAATGTAAAAATATCAATGTCAATAAAAATGCATAATATACCTGACATGAAAGTGCAGTGTGAAGGATATGAATAACAAATATAGCCTGTCATTTGTTTACATTGCAAAGGTGTTTTTGTTGTTTAGTAGCAGAAAATGCAGTTATTAGCCATGTCCACTGTATTTTTTGTTGGTTTTCATGAGACCCCCCTTGAAAAGACTAGGACCCCCCCATTGCCCCCCCAATCAAAATTGTCTGGAGCCGCCACTGTGCATATCGTGTTGGTTAAAATACAAATGTAGTCTGTGATTACCTGCACACACCTAGATGGATCTGTTTCTTTTGAAAGGGTGCCATTTGTCTGCACATCTGTCTATGGCATAAACATCAGTCAAACGCTTTCCTTTCTCCTTTCACACAGGTTAGGACACCTTAAACACCACTGTAATATGAAATGACTAATCATTATTCCCCCTTCCATCTGAAACAGCTACTCAGCAAGAACAAACATGCACAGCTGACTTTTCCACAGCTTCTGTTTTACGCTGAAATGCTTGTTTTAACCATGTCACCATTAGAAAAACACATCTGAAGAATTAAGAGTTTGAAGCAATGAAAAGTGAGATTTTCAAGGGATAGTTCATTACAAATGAAGATACTCTCGTTATTTTCTCACCCTAACATCATTCCAAACTTATCTCTTTCTCTCTGTTGTAGAATGCATGAGATGTTTTGAAGAACTGTTTTTTTTTTTATATTATCAAAGTCAAAAGAACTTTCAAAAAGGTCATAAATGAATCCATACAAAAGACTGGTGTACTGTGTCTTCTGAAGCAACATAATAACTTTGCATAGACAAACAAATTGAAATTTCATCCTTCAGATTTCAACATCAAACTGATGTTTTAATTTTTTTATTTTAAATAATATTTAAAAATTCACTGTATTTTGGTCAAATAAATTCAGCCTTGATATAAGCATAAGACAATTCTTTTAAAAATATTTCAAAAATCTTACAGACTACAAAATTTGGAAGAGTGTGTTCATATTCTGAAGGGCCCTTTCGTCCCAAACAAAGTAGATATTTGCTCAAGCCTGCCAAACATGCTTAAAAGACATGTTGTACATATAGTGGAGCATTATTTTTTTAGGTAAAGTAATGCTGCCAAGTTAACTTATCTTCTTGGCTTGTAATCTGCATTTACTCTGTCAGGCTGTTTATATCTCACAGGGGGAAAAAATCAACATACCATTTATCAACCATAGGTTTTTCAGTCATATGCTGTTTGCTTTCTATGGTCATGAACAAGAGATGCAAATGAGACATTTCAACTCTATACTACTTTTATGATTCCAAACCTGAAATTCTCCAAAAAGTCATGACAGACACATCTTCATTCACAGCTCATTCCAGTCACACAGCTGTGGTTCAGAGGTTAGATGGATCAGGCAGCTCCGTGATGGATAGCAGATTTATCTCTCTACACACTGTGGAATGAAGCAGATGGTTCAGCTCACAGGCTACACTGAGCAGCCTCATTCAATCACCATGACAAAGTTTGCATGAAGCTAGCTTTATTACACATTTAAAACCCATCAGTATAGGCCCAAATAGCATTCTCGCATTTTGTGGACAAAATCTGTGGAATTCTGCAGAAATAGTACATATGTGTTGAAAAGAGTACTACAGTTAAGTTTAGAATCTGAAAGCATAATCCTATTAGCCAAAATATTTAACACGAACACACATGGGTGAGAAGATGTGTGGAATTTGATCAATTATGGCCATTACAATTCTTCTGAGTGTGGCCTACTATGCGCCCATACTAATTTAAAAAAGATCGGTCGGGCTGGGAATGGAATTACAAACAAAGTGTTTCAGGCAGTGTTTTCTGTTGGAGAGATTAACTAAGGTAAAAACAAAAAAGCACGATATGCACCCTTAAAAAGAAACATGTCATACTGATTCTGGGAGATATTACAGGGTTTATGTTCATCCAGACCTCCAGAGGGGTGTGGGGCCTATTTATGAGTTCAAGTGTAAACACAGCTGATGCTAAAGCGTAAAAAAATAACTTCCTTCCACCTGTCTGGGCTCCACTGACTTAGAACAAGCTGTAAACAACTACGTCTGAGGGGAAACTATACATGCAGCAGACATAAACAAACTGAGCTATATGCTTGGAATCATTTCAAACGATGCAACAGTTCAAATGAAACAAACAACCAAACTTCCTCCATTCCTCCACTTGATGAATTGAAAGTTTACTTTCTTAGTGGATGTTCCTGGTCTTATTGGGAACTATTTATGGGACCTACTGGTCTAATATGCTCTGAATTCACTGGTTTCAGGATTTTGAAATGCTCCTCCTGTTGCTAAAATGCCCATATGTTGCAGTATATTGAGCTGGTGGCCATGAAGAGAAGTAGATTGAGGCATGTGGGGCAGCTAATATATAACAGAAGCAACACTTTCATCCTTTACAGTTCATTAATACGACAAAGGTTTTCAGCACCAAAGCCCAGGCTGAGCAATTCAAGTCCAGGGCTGGTGCCAAGTGACAAAAACATTCCAAAAGAGAAGAAGGTAAAATAATTGTGACTTTGGCTAATGCAAAGAGTTCACTGCATGCCTTCCTTTTAGAGAGGTCATGTGTTTCCATTCCTTCTCCCAAAAGTCTCATGGGGTTGCTCTTCTGCAAATTTCTTCATTATGCAATGAAAATTGTTTGCATATTCAGTCCAGCTTCATATAAATCACATATTCATACTAGAGATAGTTGAACTTTCCACTGTATTGCAATCTCTGGCTTTGTAATCCAAATAAAATATTTCAAAAGTGCTATGCCGTTCCATGCAATCCAAAACAAATCCACCCTGTTTTGGTAGCTGAATGGAATTAACATTAATTTTATGGACTTCAGAAACAGTTTCTCTGTTTTTGTTATTTCAGACTTATTCATCTGAACCGTCTGCAAAGCTTCCATAAAACCCTACAGATATACAGCTGCTGTCACATATTTCAAATGCATGCATTATGACAGGAAATGGAGGGGATCTTTTACAAATGAACGTACAGTAGCTTCTGGCTTTTGAAAATAAAACACCATCCACAGAGGTTATTAAAACACACTTTCATTCAGTATTTTAATAACCATAATGTTTCCACTGGAATCTTATGTTTGCATATAATAAAAACACCAAGCGTGCAAAACAAACATACCTTTTTCTTCGAAGTAGGTACCTCCAAAATCTTCATTTTCTGTGCAAAATCACATGCCACAGTCAGCATTCTGGCTAAACAAAAACAGAAGTCCAAAATAAATGTATAAAAATCGTACTATAGGTACATTTCTACAGCAAAAATGGCAATATACATTTATTCCACAAGAACAAGTATAATAATGGCAGACTGGGGTAAGATGTGTCAGTAATAATATTTTTTAAAATCTAATTATTTGGCTGAAAAACAGCCACTAATTAATAAATTATGCATTTTCCCCAAATTCTAGATGTTCTGGGGAAAACTGTGTCAAAGCTTCAGCTAACACTATTACAAATTCAATTAATATTACAACATATTAAAAATGGTTAATTTGTTCTGCACTTTAAGATTTTGAAATGGGTTTGTGTATTAGAACAGTAATTTATGAGAAGTTTTAATTTATGTGAAATTAACTCACTTTATATATATATCTTACTCTCCTTACTCTCCTCATTTAAAGATGTGCGTGCGCGCACACACACACACACACACACACACACACACACACACACACTGTAAAAAGGTCCCCTAGGCTCCAAAACATCATCATGCAGACATGCTCCCAATGACTCATGGCAAAGCACGAGGATGACCCCAGAGAAAACATGATTATGACTGGACACTTTGAAGCTCTCTGAGTGCTTAAGGGGACACTTATGAAGTCCTATTGTGTTATGGTTACTGCTATTTCATCATAAGAACTGGATTTCATTTCTACTGATTTCACAGGATTTCTAAACGATTGCCTATTTCCCCAAAGACAATGATTTCACTGAACTTTGTGTGTCTCTGAGATGGGACAAGGATTAGTTTAACGTAATAGAGGCTTCAAAGAAGTGAGTGAATTAGAGAGTAGAATTTGGTATCAATATCCACCCGCCACTTCTGTAACATACTGTTAAATTCTTAACAGTTATTTTTTACAGCATATAATATTACACCATATAAAATCCCGTCCAAGCCCTTTCAGCAGATGGCCGTTTATTGTGTTTCATATATCTCACCCAGAAAATAGTTCTGGCTTCTCCCAAACACTCTCACATTACACAAATGCTGCTATTGAGAGTATATATATATATATACAACCTTTAGAGAATAAAACTTGGCCTGCAATCATCAACAGCTTGTGCTTTTTCCTTTCTTTCAGTGCTCCAACTCTCTCATATATGCTTTATGTACATAAATTAGATTTCTTTTCACATGCTTTAACAAGCATCACTACTATTTATCATAGAAATATGAATGACACCATAAATCTCCTTGCTATTATTTTCATAATCAACCATTTTTGTTAGGTGAACAATAAAACACCCAATAAATAAATAAAATAAAAATAAAAACCCCAAAATTCCCTGGTAACCACACTTAAAAGCAATGTTAAGCAACATTCTAAGAATTCTAAGAACATCCCTTTCTTAACAACCACATCGAAACACATTGGCAACTACCTAAAACACCATAGCCACCACATTTCTCCTTTGTATACACCCAAATCAAGCTACCACATAACGCCTTGTCAACTACCTATATGTAATGTATTTTTTATTATTCTGCAGAGGTTTGTTTCTCCAGGCTTAGTAGACATCAGTTCTGTGAGCCAGACCACCGGAATGGACTCTAAATTTATCTCCTTGGTGGTTGGCAAAAAGTAGTTCACACTGGCATCTCTGCTCATAAACTGTGACAAAAGAAGCCATCGGTACTCCACCCTGGTTTCATAGCGGTGAGGCTAGAAGAGGGCCAATTGCACCCTGTAAGGCAGTTTGTCACTCTATGTGGTTTGGCCAAATCCAGACAGCTCCCATCACTATTTAAGTGAAGTGAAAGTGACATTCAGCCAAGTATGGTGACCCATACTCAGAACTTGTGCTCTGTATTTAACCCATCCAAAGTGCACACACACAGAGCAGTGAACACACACACACACCGTGAACACACACTCGGTGCAGTGGGCAGCTATTTATGCTGCGGCGCCCGGGGAACAGTTGGGGTTCGATGCCTTGCTCAAGGCCACCTAAGTCATGGTATTGCCAGCCCGACTCGAACCCTAGGGTTAGGAGTCAAACTCTCTAACCACGAGGCCACGACTTCCATGACTTTAGCATTTCCCCCATAAGACCATGATGAGCATGTAGCAGTATCCTTCACTGAGAGGCCGGAGGAAAAGCTTAGTAAAAATAGCCATTTACCACAAAGCTTCATAAGTTGCCTTCTGGCTTGTGTGTATAATACCAAACACTCTCTCTTTCACGATCCTGAGTGAAAAGGATTCCAGGAAAGTGAGAGTCATACTTTATAAAGTACATGAGAGGCAACAAACATTCAAACAGCAACAACTTAGTTCAAATGAGAACAATATTCACCACACTG
This sequence comes from Carassius auratus, assembly GCF_003368295.1. Taxonomy (NCBI): domain Eukaryota; kingdom Metazoa; phylum Chordata; class Actinopteri; order Cypriniformes; family Cyprinidae; genus Carassius; species Carassius auratus. The sequence goes on from NC_039283.1 coordinate 23,435,260, forward strand.
TGCTTCAGAACAGGAAGTTTTACTCATAAAGACTGGAAGAGTTGTTTGATAAGTCAGAGCAGTGCCAATACTGGAACACACACACACACACACACACACATGCACACGCACACATAGCTTTCGTCAACATCTGATGTGTTAACATCTGAACATTTCTCCTGTCGTATGAAGATGGGCTTTTCTAAGATTATTAGGTTCTCTGAAGATTAGCTTTCTGATTATAGCATGTCGAGGGAGACTTTTCCAGCCACCCACACCAAAGCTCTCTTAAGATACAGAGGAAACTCAAATAATGCCCCCCTCATCTCTCAGGAGAGACCGGGGAGAGCAGGAAGCAAGTACGTGGAAAAGCAGAGGACTGGAAATTCTTAAGCTTACCATGACATTAATGGCCACACAGCAGGACTTGAGTTTATATTTTAGCTAATGGTTCGGCATTATTGCACATCAATTTGTCCCAAAACAAAAAGACATAATTGGAAACCTGCAGGACAGATGAAAGATCAAGACAGCAAATCATCCTTCACTTAATACTATATTATATTAATGGGGTTAGGGGTTATGCTACAAGACGTAAAATTTTGCATCTTATTCTACGCTATAAAATTTTTTTTATAATGCATTTCATTAACAAAATTTGCATTCAAACTTGCTTGCACATTGTAAGAGAGATCAAAGGAATGTTAAAGGAATAGAATGTCACAGAAACAAGGGCTCTTTTGACCTAGCGTGTTTTTAGTTTTCAGAACTGTAGTTAGTTGGGTTCTCACTGTTAATTTGTTCTGGGGAGTCGTCAGGGTTATTGGTAAGATTCTTAGTGTGTTCCCCTTGAATGCACTTAGAACACTTTATCAATACACTAAGAACCTCTCAAAACACATTATCAACCACATAGCAACACCCTAGAAACCACCCAGGACACTACAACAACACATTACAAACTTACAAAAAAAGAAAAGTTTTTAGAATGTTGCTAAGGTGTTCTGGGTGGTTGCTAAGATGTTTACTAAGGTTCTTAGAATGCCATTAAGGTGTCCCAGGTGGTTGCCAGGGTATTGCTATGTGACTTTACAATACCATAAGAAACTTTCAGAATGCCTTAACATCTTGAACAGCAGAGCAGCAT